>NW_003298824.1:87263-201291 GCF_000151645.1 Tuber melanosporum | reverse complement strand
GGCATCCCCACTGAATCCCCATGCCTCCCCACTTCGCCCATTATATCCGCTAGATTCTGCAGGGTTATCAGTGTCTCCCGGTGTTCGGGTCCGAGCAATTTCTCCCTTGCGGAAAGCGCCCTCCGATACATGTCCTCTGCGGAGGAGAACCTTCTCAGTTGCTGCAGCGTCGCCCCAAGATTGTTCATGAGCGCCAATGTATCCGGGTGTTCCTCGCCGAGCAGTTTCGTGTTTGCAGAGAGGGCCCGTCGCTGCAAGTGCTCGGCAGTTGCGTGCTCGCCGAGGTTGTAGAAACATTGGGCGAGGTTTCCGCTACTGACTAGAGTGTCGGGATGATCTCGTCCTAGGTGGGTTTCCCGAGCTGACAAAGCCCGGAGGTTCAGCGTTTTTGCTTCCTGGTGATCGCCGAGATGAGAGTATAGCTGGGCCAGGTTGCTAACGCTGGCCAGGGTGTGGGGGTGCTCCGGTCCGAGAACTTTCTCTCGAAGTTTCAGTGCGAGTTGGGACATTTCTTTGGCCTCCGCGTGATGGCCGAGCTCTTGAAGGACTAATGCGAAGCAGCTAATGGTGTCGAGTGTGTCTGGGTGTTCTGGCCCGAGGACTCTCACCCTGAGCTCTAATACACCCCGGAGAGCCAACTGTGCTTGGTCGCACCACCCTTGCTTGTATAGGGCCCACCCTAGGTTGTGTAGGGTTCCGATTGAGTCCGGGTGCTCACGGCCTAGTGACTTGGAATTACTCTCCAGTGCACGCCACAGAATGTCCATTGCTTCCTGATATTGGCCCAATCCAGTGAGAACAGAAGCAAGGTTTGTGAGAATATTGACAGTGTCTGGGTGCTCTGGCCCGAGGGCTTTCTCGAAGCCTTCTAAGGCTCGTCGGTACTCTTCCTCCGCCTCGTGGCACTTTCCCTGCTTATCCAGGACACCAGCGAGGTTATTGGTGCACGTCAGAAAATTCGGGTGTTCCGGTCGAAGTGATCTCTTTTGGCCATCTTGCACTCTGCGGTAGAGTTTCTCCGCTTCTTCGAACCGGCCGAGGTCTGTCAACACCCATGCTAGATTATTCGTAGTTGCCAGGGTGTCAGGATGCTCGGGGCCCAGTGCCTTTTCCCTACCTTCCATAGCATGCCGGAGCATCTCCTCTGCTTCCCCATACCTCCCCAGTTGGCGTAACACCGAACCGAGATTCTGGAGGCCCGTGAGGTCTTCTCGTTCGACCGTCCCTGATTTAGTTTCAAGTGCACGCCGAAACATCCCCTCTGCTTCCGTATAATTTCCGAGCCGGTGTAGGACTGCGGCGAGATTATTAACGCTCGTTTGGGTATCTGGGTGCCCCGGTCCGAGAATTTTCTCAGTGCCCCTCAGCACCCTCCGACTCAACGACTCGGCCTCAGTGTATCTTCCCTGCGACTCTAATATCATAGCCAGAAGCCCGCGCCTCCTCCAGTACCGGCGATAGTATAAATTGTGCCCGCGGAAGAGTAAAAAGCATACATAGCGGAGCGCGCTGGAGAGTAGTCCCAGTAGAAGACCTAGGAGCTGGTTAAGGTAAGTGAGTATTCCGATCAAACTGAGCCTTCCCTCTGGGACTTTGTCGTTATTTATTCCCCCAGAAATGCACTGCCGGATATGTATTTCTGCGTAGTTGTAATAACCCGTGCTGTGAAGATGTAGTGCCGCCCGGAAACGGAGTTCCTCTACCGTCGGACCCGTCGAGTCCTCCATCACAGCGAGTGCATGTGGCAGATAGGCAGCACACACATGCCGAACCTCATGATCGTATTCCGGATACATTGTTGAGACCACTTCCACAGCCCTTCCTTTCCACTCGCCCGACTCCCTCGGCGACAAATAAACATGCACGGATAATTGCACCAAACGATGAAGCTCGTAAACTTCCCCCCCCCCCTCTTCGCTCACCAGCGAGAAGCCCAAGAGCGTACCTATCGCCCTCCGAAAATCCAGCGAATCGTTCGCGCCCTCCAGACCGGACTGCACAATCAGGTCCTTCGGGATATTCTGCCTATCGAGAAAGGCAATCAACCGGAGGATGTTCGCGGCCATTGGCGCCTGCGCACGTATCCTGTCGAACGTGATAAAAAAAGTGCTCAGTATACTCTCTGTCATGTCCGCCTCCCGAGCCAGGACTCGGAATTCGGATAAGAGGAGTCGCTTTGCTTGTTTATCGCTCTCTCGTATGAGAGACCAGTAGTCTGACGGGGAGGTACTGGTCTCCGACATGAATGCCGTAGCACCGGTTATTGCCAAGGGTAAGTGACCGAAGAAGTCAATAAGATTCGCAAGGGCTTGTTTGTTTCCAGTTCGAGGATTATCGGGGATCCTTAATTGTCGCGAAAACAGTTCTTGCGCTTCTGCATCGCTGAGCTTGCCCACCTTGATGACGTTGCAGTCCTCACGCTCGGCCACCGCTAGCGACCTAGTGGTGAGTATGATGTTTCCTTTCGCACCTTGCGGTAAGAATTTTGATATTTCACCATTGTTGCTTTCGAAATCGACCACGTTGTCTGCATTATCCAGGAGAAGAGTCCAATCCCCGCTAGCAGCACTTTCGAGCCAGAGCTTGACGTCTTGGAGTATTTCGTCTTGATTTTTCTCAGGAGTCGAGTTTCGAAGAGAGATCTTTGCCTCCCGGGCGATTCGCGTGTAATCCTCCCAGAACTTGGGGAAACTGCTCGCGTGTACCCAGAATATGTGGCGAGTGTCCTTGCGTCGATAAGCATATTCAAGCGCGATTTGGGTTTTGCTAATATAACAAGTATTTGAGCTTGGGAAGTTGAATCCCGAGGTTTTGGGTTTGTCTTACCCGGAACCTCCTAATCCATGAAGGGCAATGCGGTTAAACCCGTCATCAACAACTCGTTCCTCCAGCGACTCGAGAATACCCTCCCGGCCGACGAAGCGTCTATTCCGACTGTATGGGACCATCCAGTATGGCCCCGTTGGGGCATCTCCTATACCAAAGTCAACTTGTGGTTTCAGATCGCTAGCGAAATGGCGGGTCAGTCAATACATACCACTGGGCTCATTTTCACCCGGGGCCCGATAGTAGTGCACTCCTCCGTGGTTTGTGGCAATGCTCACACTGTCACCGTAGTTGTTCCCGTCGCCCGAGTTGCCGCTGTAGTTACCGGTGATGTGACTCTGGGCTTGGGAATTTCTGGTATCATACTTAGCAATGATTAGTACCGATACATGGATTAGAATAGTGGGGGGTTAATAGAGATAAGGTTAGGATCATGAGTACTTTTGTGTTAGAATTAGCCTAGACTCCATCGTAGCCGTGACATATACGCAGTAAAATTAGACTGAGGATGTGTCGGGTTTATTCCGCGCTGGGGATTAATCCGTGTGGTTGTCGTAAGAACGAAGAGCCCCCTCATTAACAGACGATCTCCAAGGCAAATCCCCAGAATCAAGACAACCCCCCATTGTCTACCACGCTCGAACGACAGTCTCATCCTACTGCATCTTTCAAGCTCCAGCACCTCTAAAATCCAGCGAGACCCGCAATCCAGCTCACCCCAACCCTCCCAGCAACCCCAACCAAGCAGTCGAGAAGATCGCACTGTTTTCTCGAGCATGCATACCACCATTTCTATCCCCGTCCAGATCAGAAAACAATGGTTGGATGTAGCCCGAAGGGAAGGTGCCGCAATGCTCCTGGTTTTAGAATATGATTCGTGCCCGGACTCATGCAAGCAGCTCGAGAAGGATCAATGGGGAAAAAGCCTCATATCCCACACGGCGGGGCTACGCGATTGCTTGCATCCTAGAAGCAGAGGTCCCTAGGCGAGTGGTCCGGTATGATATCGAAGTGGTATAGTACTTGGTATAGCATCGGTACAGGGCTCAAGAACTCTGATAAGTACGAGTACTTTAGCTTTCCGATCGTGTGAGAATGCGCACTCTCTTGATTCAACTTTCAACGGTAACACCCAGTCTAACTCCCGGAACGTAAATCATCCAAACCACAGAGCCAGATCCAAAAGCACGATCACACAAAGAAAAGGTTGGCAAAAATTTGATGTTGCCCTCGGTCGTGGTTTGTCGGTGATCGATATGTGGTGTGCAGCAGTCTACCCGTGCTACCGGTACGCAACTCGATCAGTCGAGTCAAGGTACTCGGGCATGGAAGTAAAAATCGAGTTCTCCAGAGAACCCTGCCGTTGCCATGAAGGCTGAGTTAGCCGGAATTGCTGAAAAGATCTGCATGCCTGAGACACCAAGTACCCAGACCAATACTGGGCAGACGTAACATGAGACTGATGATCACTGGTATTGGACTGGTATGATGTTAGAATGATAAAATAAAAGAATCAGGTTTCAAGAGAAGGTTAGAAATAAAAGAGGTTGATTTTGTCAAATCAAATAGGCTTTGTCAAATAAGTGTTCCGTTTATCACAAGTAGTGATATTGTAACCGGTACGGGTACTCGGTTATTGGTTTTGTTTTATGTTTTGTTTTAAGTATCGCTTTGATACTTGGTTTGTTTTAAGTATCACTTTGATACTTGGTTTGTTTTAAGTATCGTTTGATACTTGGTTTTGTTTTATGTTTTGTTTTAAGTATCGCTTTGATACTTAAGGAGTTTTACCAAAGAGTATCAATTGATACCTTTGATTAGTTTCATTCATGCTAGACATAAACAGATTTGTGTATTTAAAGACAGCCTGTTTCTACGATAGAAAAGGCAGACTTCGACAGACAGTATTTCAATATACTTGGATGAACGGTTACTTCTTTGTTCCCCAGTACACCCTCAAAGCCTCCTTTAGTTCTCAGCTCTTGCCTCCTCTCTGGAAGAGCAGGCCACCTGCCAACTATCGTACTTATTACCGATAACGTGATTAGCACCCTACGAACACATTACAGATATCACCTGGTACTATGTCTTCTTGTGCCCTTTCACAAGTCTCCAAATCTCTACCTGCTACTACCGATAGTAGTACTATGGGCTCTGTTGAAGGGGTTGCTGATGTGTTATTTGATAAGTATATTGAATAGCACGAACAACAACTTGGATATGAACTTGAAATGACTCCTACACCTATGAGAAAGGTTAGTTTAGTACATGAAGTAATAGACTCAGAATTGAGAATAAAGTTAATCTAACCTGTAATCTAAAAGGCAATTGAGGACTCGGAAGGAGAGAAAGAAAATGATGAGCCCGAAACTCTGAGTCTGAAGAAAACATACCCAACCATAATACCTGCAACTTGTGATACAATTAGACATCTCCGTCATTATGGTTGGACCTACTAGCAGCTTTATGAGAAATACAACATACCTATGTGAAGCCTTTACCGCCACCTCCATGGTACAGCCACAACTACACACATCCAAAATTCCAATAGTCAGCATGATTGTAAGCCAGTTTTTACAGGTTTACTTATTTGCAGTCATATTGATACTGCCATGGCTAGCTCGGATAACCACTGCCTTCTGCTGACTGAGGTTGCTAGATTAGTGGGAATTAAGGCATCTGATTGATCCTTACATCATATTTTCTGAAGTCAGGGCTACAACCGGCATGTGGCATAGGTCAAGCCATTTTTGACCATAAAGTCCAAAGAAAACAGGCTCAATTGGGCAATGGATTTCCATGATTGGGATGTAAACGATTTTGGTGACATGATCTTTTCAGACAAGGCAGCCTTCAATTGTGGGGAATTATTGGGTGCTGTACAGATCACTTGTAAGGCAGGTGAAGAGTATGATAAAGATTGCCTTGTACCTAAGTTCAAAAAACTTACAACCATTGTTGTTTAGGGTATGATCTGTGGTAGTCAAAAGCTGGAGCTCATCATTTGGGAAATGGATAACTAGGGTAAAATTTCCTCTCAAACATATCTTGAATGCATTATCCATCCTGTTCTTGTACCATGGTAGCTACAACTTTGTCAGCAAGGTAGTCACTTGGAATACGTCTATTTCCATCAAGATGGTGCTGCAGCTTACCGAGCTAAAAATACCATCAATAAACTCAATCAAATTGGTATAGGCTCATATCTTTTCCCCTGGCCAGCCAGCTTACAAGACATGTCCTCCATCGAAGAAGTGTGCAAGAAGATAAAGCACAATATCAGTAAGCATAACCCCTGACCCATCAACTTTCCAGAACTCAAACAGGCCATCAATGAGGAATGGGACAACCTTGATCCAAAAACAATTACCAACCTTACGTCCTCAATGCCTGAGCAGATTCATGATCTTATTGCTGTCTGCGGTGGTCATCCCAAGTGGTAATCATAGTTTTCACCTGTTTTCACCTTTCTTTCCTTCTTTCTTTCCTTTCTTACAGCTTCTTTTGTTTTTCTTTTTTCTTTTAACCAATCTCTCTCTGGATTCATAATGCAAAACTAGGTGGACTCAGTGGCAAAATTGACTTAGGGGGAAGGAATCCAGGTGCAGGGAAGGAATTTGGGTTATCTGCAATTTCGTACTTTTAAGTTTCAAGTCTTTTTGTTATTATAATGAGAAATGTAATGGCTGGCTTTTATGATGATCAAGATGTAACAACTCCAGGTTTTTGCCTTTCCAGACTCCCCTGCTTTTTCCAATAGGTTATCTTCATGATTCCCGAGATTCCTTGTTCATATCCCGGCATTGCTCGATTTTTACTTCCATGCCCGAGTACTCGTAGTCTACGATGAAACGGCGAGTAAGCCGAGGAGACGTCTGAGGCAGCAGGTGCAACCCTGGTGCCGCATTCGCTCGGATAATCCACGGCCGAAATCTCTGTCAGGCCTCCAATCTTGGCGTAGGGAAGGAATACTCGTACTTTGCCATTCATAAAGTATTCGGACACCACGGCATTATTAGTCCCTGTTTTGGCGCCAAGCGCCCGAACACTTTATCAATAGCCGAGTAGTAGGGGTTACCCAAGCATTATGCTTTGAGAGAGCGGGTGTTCCTAATTCGGACAATGTGCCGAGCTAAGCCTATCGTAGCCCAGCCACGTTGCTCGCCCGAGTACGAGTAAATAGAGTTTCAATCCGGGCCCCAAGTTATGGGAAAAAGTCCAACACATCGGTGAGCGGAGGGGTGTCCGGGGAAAGTTGAATCCCCGGATAACACTCTATTGTACTATACACATCAGTACCGTTGGTACTAGAAATGGCATCACTGAAGTTCAGAAAACCACCAAGCTATCATAGTAATCTCTTATCTGTAGCGTCCTCTCCACCATCCTCTGCAAGCTCTGGCGGAAGGACTCAATGCCTCAACAATAAACGACCTGAACCATTGTGAACAATGCCCCCAAAGCGAGACAACCTCCCGGAGAGAGAGGGGATCTTTTCACTACCGATCATAGGCCAAATAGCCGGCAAAGGGCCAACAACCAATTCCAAGTACAGTATATCAGGCAAGGAGTAAAGCATATCAACAAATGATAATCCGGTGAAAGTATTCCGCCTATAAACTATAGCTCAAGACCTCAGGATAATCTAGTCATTTCAAGCACAGTGGACAGAAATGATTTCCCCCTACAGGTTAGCCCTGGGTCTCCGCATAGCAAGGTCCTCATTCTCCCATCACCTCCCCCCCAAACGTCTTCCTCCCCTCCCCAGAATATTTGCAAGCCAAGACACCGAAAATGTTCTTCTGATAATTACTATCACACTCATGGCAAGCGCATGGGCGAACACTAACCTGCCGGAAATTATAGGTGTTTGATTGCCGCAAGCCCCAGCAAACTCTGAACCATCAACATCACTCAGCATCGCACTTCAAACCTCCACATTTGGTCGTGGGTGACGAAGGCGGTGGTTTACTAATCACGAAAAGAGAGCCTAGAGGAGAGGCTTTCATGTTCTGCTCGTAGGGTGATATATCCTATAAGAAAACTTTGACTCCAATAGTGTCCTCGATCGAACTCAGGAGATTGAGATAGTGTAAAATAGAACAGTCGCCCCTAGATACCGTTTTTGGCCGACAGACCCTTGACTGGACTAATACTATACCACCTTTCATGCCTAGAAAGATTCCACCTCCCCCGAAGCGTGTGCTTATAAAGGTCCACAGTCCCCAACACTCTCAACATGTTCCCCACATTACCAACCCCCACGCCTAGAGCATCTACCTTACGAGAAAGAACTTTTCTCCAATAATCCCACCCCCTCTCAGACCAAAAAGCCTATTCTCATCCCCCAAGCAACCCTTTCCCATACCCCAGCCACACAATAATACTTAGTAGCAACGCCACGAGAGTTGAAGTCTAAGCTGCCATTGTCAGCTACCGCCGGGAATTTTCGTCCCTGGCGTGCAATAAGACCTGCAAAACTCCAGGGCACTGCTTCCCCCCCAACTGCCTTTGGGTAGCATCCCACCCAAGCTCAATCCCCCCGCTACCCTGCGCCAAGCGGATTCCGTCATGCTACCTCCCCAATTGGGCTTTTTTTTTTTTGCGGCCAGGAAGCAATGGGGGAAAATATGAGAAATCCGGATGACGACACTGTGCCTCGCGCCATCACTCACCATGGTGGCTTACTCACACCATAAGTATTCGATGATAAGTTAGTTTTCATGCTCACAAACACCTCCGCTTTTAGTTGCAATCGTATAGAAGTAAAAACATGGGTTCAAAAAAGGTTTCTCTTCACGAAATCCCTTCGGAAAGGAAATACCTGCCCCCACTCAGCACCATGCACCCGACCGCCCTCGGGTACTACCAGCTACAATATTATCCCGTGCTTCCAACCATTACCCCACCATCTGGAAAAGATAAATTTGGGCCCAAAATGGTATCATTCGCGACCTCCTCAAATGAATAATATATTGCAGTGCATCCCAGCACCGAGAGGCATATAAAAGTGAAAATGAAAATGGGGATACAAACCTTAACTACCCCAACGGCACATTTTGCAAAGGGCGGGCAGCACCCTTTTCCCGAGTTTTAATAAATGCTCATAAATCAAACACCCCTAGGAACTAGTGTCTGTAGTAGTTTCGGGAGGCTATAAGAAGTTAGTACGGTCCTCACTTACAAGGCGTCGCTGAGCAACGCTCACGCACAGGTAAAGGTCGGGGACAAACAGACTTTTGATCATTTGATAGATTATCTAACCAGATCCCTTTCTCCCTTCTACCCAAACCCTAACCGCATGAGAACAACGATGCATCCCTATCATAGCCCCCCCGTCGGAACCAAAGGAAGAAAAGGAAGAACAGAAAAACGAGGAGGGGAAATGGGTCTGCGGGTATCTCTGGTTTGACTCGAAATGTAAGGGGGGGCACCCGGTAGCGTTCCCAAAGGTCAGGGAGCCTCTCGAGGTGACGTGCGGTTACTGCGGGGAGGCGTAAACAGGACTAGACCAGAAGTCCGTTCATGGTAGCGATATCCCAGTATCATACAATCGTCTCTAGCTCTGACCGCAAGCCCCACAGGGCGGAAAATGTGGATTTCGAGAATAGGTTTAGGACTGTAGGTGATGGCTTGGGATGGAGGGGGAAGATGCAGCCCCGGGTCAAGGGGATTACGAGTGACATTTCATAATTACGCCATCCCTCAATATCTGATTTCACAAACACACCTTCTGTACAGGAGGAAACTTTCGGTTTTTAATTGCGGTCTCAATAACGGCCCTATCGGGCTCATTCCATAATACAGGGAAGCAGTACTAGGGCAGCGATCATATCCTGGGCTCTATGGGTTATGAAGTATCCGTTGGGAAGAGGGAAGGTGTGGTAAGCCCAAGTTAAACCTGCTTACAACCAGAACGCACATTCCGAGTCACGGGTGAATAAAATAATGCGCTACGGTGAGATATCGATTTTATAAACAGTATCATATCACCACTCCATCACCACCACACCTTCGTAACTGTTCCGCCCATGGACCGGATAGCGCCCCCCGCCCCCTCCCAAACACCCACCTGGCTGGCCCATGCAGGGGTACCCTGAACCCAATCTCTAAATACCTAACATATCCTGCGGAAGTCCACGATACCAGGCGAAACACTTCTCCTGAGATGCTTTCTGGAACTAGAGGGGTAAATCATGAGTGTCCTAAGCCCTACACCCCAACGAAGGATGATGATTCGAAGAGTTACTATATCCTATCACAGGCCATGATTCGGGGGGTTCCAACTTCTCTTGTACTAGTACAGCAGTAGTGTCCCCGCAGTAGTAGGATGGATGAATAGATGGATTGGTTAGGTATAGTTGTAGCTTACTTCAGTCACGATAATTCCCTCCATGGGCCTCGTCGGCAGCCACTTAGGTGCGATATTCGGAGGTCTCTGATATCTATCACTTATACCTCATGCAAGTCACTTCTATCATCCCCACTTCACGCCCAGCCCATCACCACCACTAAACCGCGCCACAGTATAGTACAGAGTACATTCCATCACCAGATTAGAATTATAAACTAACTTAGATAACATCATCATCATCGTTTCCCTTCCCTCTTTCCTTCCCTCCCTCTTCCCTCCATCCATCGCCATTTCCATTTTCTCTATTCCACAATCAAACCAACACCTCGTATATTCATCATTCATCAATCACTTAATAGGGGCTATTCCACAGTGAAGACCTAGCCGGGGAATACCCACTAGGAGAGTAACCCCCCGGAGAAATTAATAGGCTGTTGGTCTGCCCTGGTCTCTTTATACCACACACATCAGCATCTATCGAGTCATGGTAAAATAGTGGAAAGACGTACAGCACGAAAACTCCCAATCATACTACTAAGGCTTGGGACGCCGCCACTGGGTCCTACTTGACCTCTATATCCCCACTCGTCGCCGGGAGGGCCGCCCTGGTGGGATTGCTGCTCAAGGCCCGGGTCATTAGGCCATTGTTGCTGCGGCTGTTGAACCATCGGGGGTGGGGGTGGGGGTGGTTGTACTCCGACCCCGGCTAAACTTAACCGGCCGCCCTCTGCTGAAACAGTGTTGAGGAAGTTTTGAAGTTTCCGAAGCGCCTCCATCATTTCGCCCATACCCTTCTCGCCGATTTCGACTTGCTCCTCGCGGATGCGTTTCAAAGCCGCCGGGAGACGAATAGCAAGCCCCTGAGAGCAGGCTGCCGCAGAGGCCGCAGGTGCGGTAACGCCGTTGTTGCGAGCATGGTCTTCGGCGACTTGTAGTGCAGTCGTAGCCTCGCAAACACGAATTTGTGGCGCATTTTGAAAGTCCATTGCGAGTTTTATTAAACCAACTATTTCGCCGAGGGTCTGGATTGAATCCGCCATCATCTGAATAACTTCCTTAGGGATTGTATAGGAGGAAGAGGTAGGTGAAGAAGACTCCGAGCCGGGGTGCTGAGAGTTCGGTTGTGAATGGATCGCACCAGGACCAGGGTTACTATCGAAGAAGCGGCGGAATAGTTGTGGAAGAACGCCGGGAGCTAAAAATGTTAGCTTTGTAAACCACTCCAAATATGGCAAAAAGATGCTTACGGAATTGGAATATAACAGCGTAAATTGCCTCAACGACATCCTTGAACCTATTCCTCAAGCCCCCAACGAGCTCCGAAACTACCCGCTCAACAGCCTTGGCATGCTCCTTCGCCCTCTTGACGCCCTCCAACTTGCCTCTGAGTTGTCTCTCCTGCTCGTCAATCCAGAATCTCCTCTCCGCATCAGCAGCCCTCGCCGTTTCACCAACAGTCATGAGTGGTTGCACAGAAACCTGAAGGTAGCGGGCATTCCTGTCAGAAACGAGGCTTTGTAAAACGTGTTCGTGCTCTTCCATTGTGATATGCAACTTATTGAGAAGATCGATAGCCTCAAGCAAAAGATGATACTCCAAAGCGGTGCCACCGGACCCAGTGCCAACAGCAGTGCTCCCGCCATCACTATTTCGTCCCCCAGAAGAAGCAGCCGTAGAAGCATTGAACAGCCACACCTTAACCTCTTCATACCATTTTCCGCCCAACACCTCTAATTGTCCCTTGACATCCTTGTAGGCAACCTCGACATACTCATTCTCAAACATGAGATAGATCTCCTTATCCACCTCCATCTTTTTTCGATTCTCCTCCTGCTCGAACTCATCCCTCATCCGCTCAATATCAGCGAACGTAAATCTGCCAGTGTTGTAAACTGCAGCGGTTTGGGCTTGATTGCGATGACGCCGAGTATGGCTTTCGTTGTTGAACACAGTAAGACGATTAGAGGTCATAGTCTCCAACGAACGTCGAGCTTCAGAAAGATAGGTATCCAAAGAAGGGGAATTAACCGCTGTGTCCAAGGCCGCGTAGGCCATGTGTAAAAACGGTGGGATATCAGCGGTGCTCGGGGGAGGGTCTCCACCGCTGGGGCTAGGTCCACCATTAGCAGCAGAGTTCCCACGATTAAAAGAAGAGATGATAGCGACGAGTCCCTTAGTGTCGATCGGCCTGATTTCCTGGGGTCCATAATTTCCGCCGCTGCCAACCTTGGGGAATGTGAAAGGGAATGGAGTATTCCCAGCATTACCGACAGTATCTTCCTGACCACCGCGACTATGCGCCTCTGAAGCAACAGTAGAATTATCATCATCGAACCTTCTTCTAGCAGATGGATCAATCCGGATGGCAGGAACACTAGGCACAGGACGAGGCATCTGAAGTTCCAAATCAACCTTAGGAGCATTGGCAACCTGGTCGATGGTAGGTGTAGGCGATGGTGTCTGTTGCGGTGGCATAGGAGCATCTGGGGGAACGTCCTTTCGCTCGGACATCTCACGGTACTGATCACTATGGCGATGTTGATGCTGGCGCTGGTGATGACGGTGTCCGCCAAACGCATCCATCCCGGCAGACTTCAGATCAAGGTTTTCAATCTCGGGCAACCTAGGCGGTGGTGGCAGAGGCTGCAGGCCCTCATACCCAAGACCTTCGCCATCGTCTTCATCCGTCTCGGTATCAAAAGGATTTTCCTCCCCACCCAACCCCAATCTTTGTCTTTCACGCCCCTCCTCTTTCCCTTTGGATAGCAGCCCAACAGGTCTCGTCCTCTCGGCTCCTTCCATCTTCACCCACTCCTTCCACCTTCTCAATCTCTGCTCACGCAAGACACCAACCTCCTCATCAACAGCACGCCAACCACTCTCAGAGGGGGTATTCGAAGCGCTGATCCTCAGCTTCTCCGCTTTATCCGCAACTAATGCATCCTCACTTAGGTAGAAAGCAAAATTGAGCAATGAATGAACATGTGTAGATGGTAACGAAGGCAGAATCTCAGAGAAAGAGTTAAACAAGTGATCCTCTGTTGAGTTAGATCTAGGAGGAAACTTCACGCGCGCCCCGAGTGCAGGGATCTCCGGTGTTGATGACTCGCTAGGGTTAGTGCCCTCATCATCATTCTGCTCATCCATGAGTTCGGGAGGAGACCTAATCTGTACGCGGCGTTGGGCTTGAGGCTGCGCTGTCACAAGAGGTTTCTGTAAATTTTGCGTAAAGGCTTTGTAGGCGCCGGAGTCTCCATAATCTGGTAAAGGACCAGGTTGCTGCTGCTGCTGCTGCATATTAGGTGGCTGTTGCTGCTCAAGCGGCTGCTGGTGTTGGTGCTGATGCTGAGGTATAAGCGTTGGGGGCATCGGGGGAGATTGTTGCTGTTGAATGCGTTGCGGAGACTGCTGCTGATGCGAAGGCGGAACACCTCCAAGTTGTGTCCTTTGCTGCAAACTGTCAAATCCTCCAGCAACGAAATCACCACGCTGCGGCATTTGAGAGATTTGTTGCGGGGGCGGCGCGTGTTGCGGCGATCTCTCATCCATGTTGACCTTCCTTTGTTCTTGCTGTGGTTGTTGCTGCTGTTGTTGTTGCTGCTGCTGAACAGGCCTAGCTACAGCCGCAGTCACATCCGCCCAGTGACCCCTCATGACGCTCTCGCGGGTACTTCCACCAATACCACCACTCGAACCCGGTGAAGTCGCACTCCCAGGGCTACCACTAGCTAATGGAGAAGTGACATAATGGCCATGATTCGCCCCAGGAAACCTCAAATTCGTAGTCCCAGGGTTATTCCCAGTCGGCGGAGGAACAGGTTTAGTGTAAAGATAAGTGCCCAAGCCAACCTCCGCCGGGCTCCTCTGCTGGGTAACGACACCACCGGTAGGCAGAGATCGAACGAAACCGGGCTTTTCGGGGGACTTTTGCGAATCCTGCAAGTTCTGGGTATTCTGCGCCATCTGTGGTTGTTGCGGCTGTTGGAGTTGCTGTGCCATTCCGTTACCAATAGGCTGCTGGGAAGGTATACCAGATGGTGACTGGAACCTCAGCCCGAGGCCCTTCTTAACGCTATTACTCACTTCCTCATTTTCATCCTTCTCCTCGCCAACATCTTCATCGATCCTCTTCTGCGGCCTATACTCGGTCGGAATAGGGTCATCCTCCTCAGCACTTCCAGGTCTCTCCGTCTTCCCCAGGCTACTACTACTACTGCTATTGACCCTCCTTCGCAAAGGCGGGGGACCGCGACTACTCTCATCAGAACCCTTCTTTCCTCTGTGGGTCCTAAGAAAGCCAGTCGGTGTCCCACTGTCACCATCGTCGCGCAGTTTCTTCCCCATGAGCCCTATGTTGATAATCCCACGGTACCCACCTGACCGAAGATAAGGCGGAGCACCAGGGCTACCAAATTCGCTATTAGGAGTATCCGGGGGAGGACAAGACGGTGCAGGCGGAGGAGCAGGCCCATCAGGAAGTGGGGTAAGCAGGGGCTGCGGACGGTAGTGCTCGCGGCGATGCTGAGCATGTGTATCTATCGGTGGAAGTTCTGGGTTCTTTCGGGGCTCACGATCCCATTCTCTTTCTCGCTCCCTCTCCCGCTCTCCATCCATATCCCACCCTCGCTCGCCGCCCCGCATCTCCGATTCACGATCCCTGTTGCGATCGCGAGAGTGATCACGGTCGTCACGAGGTACTTCGGGGACTTCGAGTGGTGACTGTTGTTGCTGCTGCTGGTGAGACGCTTGTGGTGGAGAACAAGGATTAATACGATTAGGTCGCGCGGAATTTGTGTTTGAACCATGTGGAGAATTCGAATAACTCAACGGCGTATTCTGATTATGGGGACTACTAGTTTGATTGCTATACCCACCGTGGCTATTTTGGCTCTGCAAGGGACTAATATTCTGGGGCATCTGTCCTTGTCCGAAAGAAACCCTCCTTTCCTGTGGACTCCCACCCTGTGAGCCAAACTGCTGGTTAGGCGGTGAGGTCTGATGGCTAGAAGTTGGAGAAGAAACCCCCAACCCGCTGGAATTGGCTGGTGGTGGCTTGTATATTTCGCCGGTCCGGAAGCTTAGCGGGCTCGTAGCTTTACCAGTCTGTACCGGCTGTGACGGTAAAGGCGGAGGGCCATATCCAGTCGTCCCCCGAGGTGACGTTGATGCAGTGAGGACCTGACGCTGCAAGTGCTGCTGATAATTGAACACAGTTCCCTGATAAGGTGGTGAAGCCGGCTGCTGCTGAGAGTGATGTGAGTAAGGCAGTTGTTCTCTTTCTCTCTCCCGCTCTCGCTCTCTCTCTCGCTCCCGTTCCCGTTCCCGGCTCCCGTTATCATCATACGATGGGGAATTATAATTCCCAGTCTGATGTGACATGTGCGACTGATGCGACACGTGAGATTGTTGCGACGGTGGCTGGCTCGGGGGAGTAGGCCTTTGAATAACTCCAGCGTCATACCCTACATGCTGCTGCTGTTGCTGCAGCTGATGGCGATCATACTCCTGCGAAGGGTGAGTTCCAAGCACCGGCGGACGCCCCAGACTTGACGTGCTCGCATTCACGGTATTATAATCAGACCGCCGTGATTCGACAACCGAACCTTCTTGTAGCGACCGCATCGACTCTGACTGCGTCATTGGCTGACCAGATCCCGGCGGAGGCGGTGGGACAGGATCCATTGCGCGATCGAGCCAGCTAGCCGTGAAAGATAAAGTAGGCTCGCCCTTTGATGGTGGAGTAGTATGTTGAGCCGGCTGTGCTTCTCGATGATTTGAATACAGTGGTTGTGAAGAATTCGATGCATTAGATAACGGAGGGCGAGGGTATGGTTGATTGAAAGCCGGCGTCTGGTTGGGGGCTGCAGCGGGGGAGGTAGACTGTGGCAGCCGAAATCCTGGGAGAGGATCGTCGTGGTACGAGGACGGAGTGGATTGTGCCTGCGAGAAATGTGCTACCGGGGGCTGCTTTTGAACTGGAACCGGCTTTGAAAAGTTGTGGATCGGGGAGGATCCTTGCTGCATCCGGGGGTCATTGCTATTGACACTACCAAACGACGACGTCCTGTGTCCACCAGTCGGATGTGAATAGGGATTCACCAGAGATGATTGTGATTGCGATTGGGGCTGATTCGAAGGGGGTAAGGCAGCCTTTGAGAAGTGGTGCTGCTCCGGCGATGAATGGTCTTTTCCCGGACGAACCTGAGCGAAGCGAGAAGTCGGGGATGTCTGCAGTAGTGGCTGCTGTTGCGGCGACGGCTGAGCCGGGTTCACATGGCTCGGCTTGGTGTACTGCTTTACGGGGGATGAAGAAGCACTATGATGATCACCTTGACGATGTTGAGGCTCAAGATCGAATGCAGGACCGAGAGTATTGGAAGGGTTATTGAAATGCTGCAAAGGCGAATCCCCACCTCCCCCATCACCACCTCCCCCTCCTCCACTAATACCACCATTACCACTATGCCCCCCAACCCCATTCCCATTCCCCGCTCCATTCCCACTACTATTCCTTGGCTCCCGATCCTCGGAATAATCTACGAGCAGATCGGTCTGATTATCAAACACATCAGCGTACCCTCCACCTCCATTGGCATTATTAACGCCCTGCTGCTGCTGCCCACCAGTCTGGGAACGATGTTCAACCCCGGACCTCGCGTTGTCATCACGTTTAGGAGACTCGGGACGATCCCGCGACGGTGGAGGTGGCTGAGAATGCATCGCGAACCCCGAACTAAAGTCCAGATAGGGGTGCTGTTGCGACGGTTGCAGCTGTTGCTGCTGTTGCTCCATCTCGTGTACTACAAAATCAACGCAAGTCAATTGCTATTTCCAAACAAGCGGGGAGACAGAGACTAATCAATCAATGGCACTCACGCGTTTGTAGACTTGTCTTCCCAACTTTTCCGTTTCTCCTTCGCTCTCTTCAAACCTTCCGTGTCTTCTTCGTTTCGTTTCGTTTAAATCTCCTCCTCGGACTTTAACTCCCTCAGCAACAAATAAAAAAAATAAGGTCCCCCTTTTCTTTCGCTTTCCGTATAATTTTTTTTTCCTTTCCTTCCTTTCTATCTCTCCCCTAGGAAAAAAAAGGGGGGGGGAAGATGCAGAAAAGAAAAGAGGGGAAAAAAGGACAAACGACAAAAAATAAACTAAATTATTCCCTTATCGTCTATACCTAGTGACGTTGCGAGTCTATCAGCAACAACGACTAAAAGAAGAAAAGAGAGAACAAAGGGGTGGATAAGGGTGGGTTTCCCTAGCAAGGCTCTAAGGGAACGGATGGGATAGAGATGGAGATTATGACGATGACAATAATGATGACAAACAGGTAGACAGCCAAACGGGAGATTATGGGAGGTGGCGTGAAAGGTAAGATCGAAGAGGGGCAAAAGATTGGAAATACGAAACACAATGGATACGGGAAAAGAAAAAAAATAGACTACCCACGATCTTCGTTAACGTTACTCTCAGCCGGAACGGCAGGGAGGGGGTGGACGCAGCAGTTCAAACTTTGGTGGGGGGGAAGAACACGGTATAGTAAGAGGGAGTGAGGAAAGAAAGGGTAAAAAAGAGAGAGAAAGGGTCCACTGAGGGAATTGCAGTTTGATTGATCGACTGACCGATGCAAAGCAAGCAAGCAACTGGCTGCTTGTTGTTGCAGGCAGGCAGGGAGAGTAGGCCTGATGTCGACGTGCGATGGAGATGAAAGTAGGTAGGAAGGTTAGGTAACAGTAGAGGCAACCGGTAGAAGGGTCCCCCTTGGTGGTTAGACAAAAACTGTGTGGGGGGAGGAGGAGGGAGAGAAACGAGGTAAGGGAGAGAGAGAAAGGTTCGTGCAGGGCAAAGCGGCAACCAAGTACCGCAGTCTCACTCTCACCACCTCTCACTTGCTTTGATCCAACGATACAAGGAGGACGGATAGATCAAGGAGAGAAGGAAGGAAAGGAAAGGGAATCCCCGATGGTAAAGTCTCCCTCGTATTGGTCCTTCTTTCTCACTCTGTCCGCACCTTATTTCTCTCTCACCACCTCTCGGCTCTGTTAGTAACAGGCCACACGCTAGCTGCGAAACCAGACGCAAGAGAGAGATGCCAGTGCTGTATCCTCCAGTCCAATCCTACAACACGATCACCACCACCAACTGCCACAAGTAAGAAAAGGGAAGAAAAAAAAAAGAATAAAGAATAAAGGGGGGGGGAGTGTCGGCATACGAGTAATGAATAGAAAAATTAATTTTCCCTCTTTTTTTTTTCCCTTAAAAAAAAAGCGGTTTCATTCACCAGAATTCAAAAGAGCGGCTCCCCTCGTCCATCCAACCAAATCACCTTGAATTGGTGTGGGTGGGATGAGTTGTCACCCGCGAAAGGAAAAGTGACAGGCGGAGCTAAACTGCCATTGGCTCCTCTATATGCATCGTCCCTGGTCAAGCGCTTGCTTGCTTCATCCATTGCATTGACCTGCTCTGCTCCCTTCTTCCCTTCGAGTCCCAGTTCGGAGTGCATTCCCAAAAATGCCTCTAACGGCTGAGAAACATTCGTTCCGGGAGGTCTCTCCTCCTTTCTCTTAACTACGCTGAAGCACCGTCATAATATCATCTTGAGCATCGTGTGTATGATATGAGGGGTGGTGGTGATGCTATTCGCAGCCTCTCGCTTGTGGCACAAGCTTTGGTCCGACGGTTCGCCATCTAAAATGCTTAGCTCTAGCTTTGATACTAAGTACTACTCGTACATAGTCTACCGATGTCTTTCCCGAAAAAAAAACCTAACCCTGATGCCGGTTGTGGCTGAAGGTTCGGGTGAGCCCTAATTTACTCGTACTAGTACGCGTACGAGTACCTAAGTACAGGCTGCCGGCACCGTTGGGGGCTCACCTCACAGAAAAACCGAGCAGACATCGTGTCATAAATACAAAACTCCACGATCTCACCCTCAACTCTCGAACAAAAGAGCCTCCACCACTCAGCCCAATCCTCACAATCCCAGATTACTTCCTCTAGTACCAAACGATGCCACACACCGGTAACCCATTCATCTCAGTATCTCAACACTCCCAAGTCCCCAAATCCCAAAAAATCACCACAATGTCCACAACCACAGTCTTGGCATCCCTGCGTCTATCGTACAGGTACCGTACAAGTACAGTATTCCAAAGCACGGTGCTCCGCTCCGTGCAACAATGTAGCCATGTCGAACCAACCAGACCCGTTCGCCTAGTATAATACGGTACCGTACCTACGAGTAGGTATAGAGTGACTCAAACTCGGGAACTAACACGACTTGCATAGAACGCGATTGAGTACCGCTACAGGTAGGGACGGTACTGACAAGATCGAGCCCAACACCACCGCATACGGGATTCGAGCGTTTTGCTTCACGACTTTAGAACGCTGTGCGCGATGCGAACTCTGGTTGAGAACCGGTATACCGTACTAGTACTGTGTGAGAGACTTTAGCTTGTGCACACAGCTCCAAATTGAAATTGACTTAAATCACGACATTACACTATCGTACCAGCACTACAATACCGGTACCGGTACGCCATCCTCGCGATACCGTGCAATAACTGGTCGGATGCCTCATGGCGCCAGAGAGTGCGGTAATTCAATTTGTGTATCATTTTCACCAGCTCACCAGCCACACCTGCTCCAGCCGCCCAAACCCAACTCTAACCGAGAACCCCCCTACTTCCCCCGATCCAGTCCAGTGCAGCAAGGTGTGGCGCCCCCCCCACGCCGGCAGTCCAACTCCGGACCAGTCGCCAAGTGCTTCCCTGCTCGCCCAGCCATCACCAGAGTTGATCCAGGCTAAATTAGGAGTAAGCTTAAGTTGTATCATACCGTACGGTACTCACAGAGCCTCTACCGTAGGTTGGAAGAAAAAAGATTAGTGGGATACCGAGAGGTCCCGGGATGCCGGAATTTGTCCTGCCATGTTTGATGGAGGTCGGCTATGATCGTGCGCAGATGTGGTCCTAGGAAGGTATGTTCTAGTTCAATTTTTCTATAGAGGTTGCTAGCTACCGGTTCACTTTATAGTGAAAACTCTGCTCGTACATGTGAGCCCTAAATCCCTGCTATGCCCTATACCTCCATGCGTGCCCTAATATGCTTTCTCCAGTGCAACATACTACTACTGGGATTATTATACCATCAATGTTGTCATGGAACGCCGGGACTTGGGGGTTCGGGTACCATAGGCCAAGTAGATAAATAAATGATAGTACAGAGGTCGAGAACGTGGGAAGGAACATATGTCCGTTGTGGGTAGCCGCAGAAAGGAATGAGTATGATACCGACATTCCCAGTACTTTTCCCGTCATCTAGGCTCACTCGACGCTGCCCCAGGCTGGATAGGAGTTACAAACTACTAGAGCCATGGGCGGATACAGTAAGGTACCCCCACCCATTCCCCAGCTCTCAAGCGTCGAGGGTAAGCCTCTCGAGCGAGCGATACTTTGTGCAAAAGAAAGAAAATTAATTTTATTCCGCAGACCTCTTAAAAGCGAAAACAATACAAAACGCCCTCCAGATATCCAGCCGGACTGTGACAAAGGAAATAGGATAGTAAAAGAGGGTACTGCCTGATTCTGCCTGCCCGGAGAAGAATGAAATGATAACAAAAACGGGAGACGGAGGAAGAAAGGAAGAAAGAAAAGTATGGTACAAGAATCAAGTTTCCACCTCTAGTAGCCGGCGCAACAAGTTGGTGTGATGCGATACAATGTGTGTCATGTGTGGAGTAATGATAGGTGGAAGGAGTACATCGTCGATATTCGATATCGTTGAAATGGATCGGTAAGGATAGATAGATAATCGCGTTCATCGTTCGTTTGGAGAGTGCAGTGTAGTACCCGATCCTTTTGGTCTTCCCCTTTCTCGCCTTTCTCCATACCTCTAATTGGGCAGGACCGAGAAACTTCCTCCGTGGCTCGACTTCTGCCTCTTAATCAAACAGAGTATTAACCCCAAAACCATTACAGCCGCTAAAAGACAGGCTAGAATGATTGCGAGTTGAGGAATGTTTGCCAGCATTTTCGTTTCGTTGCGAAGTCTGGAGTATTTGACTGGTGTTCGCCCGTGTAATCGAGGGGTTCGTGGCAATGTGTATGGGATTGCCGGACTGCTTGAGTGTCGGTAGGGAGAGGATGAGATATCGGTATGCACTTGGTTGAAGGGTTTTGCAAGAAAGGAGGCCGTGGTAGATTCGAGGGGGAAGTTCGGGCCTTGGCTTGGTTTCAGGATTGCAGGGGTTTTCCAATGAGGAAAATCAACATATGATATGGTGACGGTTTGAATTTGACGCTGTGCTTTTAACAAGCAAATCCCACATGGCAATAATGATACGCCCGCAGAAGGGGCTACCCAGGAGACACGGAGGTGTGCGATTCTGAAAAACACACGAGGAGCTGCTCAGGGCAGAGCCGTGGGACGGACCTAGAGCGTTTCATTTTGGGGAGCATCGCTTCCCTGCGTTCCTGCCGGTCAAGGGACAAGCACTGGACCGCGGACGGTACGGCCCCTAATTGTGCTGGCACCCCCGTCACTTATATTCTAGAAAGAGTTGTATCATACTGTACCCGCATCTAAAGTACCGTACTCGTAGTAGGATTCAATTATTTGAAGCCTTGTGTAGATATCGTTGGACCGGTTGAGATGGCACCAGCGGGCTCACTCCAACGTCTAGTGCCCCAAGGCAGTAGAGCCGCATCTTATTTCTCGCTTAACCCTGCGATGCTGACCAGCCCCTGGCTCAATGTCCAATGACTACACGTCTCCAAATCCTGCCCCAATTGTTATCCGCGGTGATTGGGACTGAGGGATACCGTACTCGTACACTCAAGTAGTGCTTTCCAGAGGGAGTGTACTCGAGTAGCTCGGGGAGACTGAGCTTGCTGCATCTCATTAAATCTCGCTATTTTGTTAGCATACTCTGCTAAGCCCATCATGGTTTAGAGAGTGATATCCTAGAGATCTGCGATGATGAATTTAACGAGTTTTTACGGTAGTCCACCTTGAATGGTCCCAACTCAGGGCACTGAACATCGCTTCCCGCCTTAGAACTTGACCTTCGATTCGGCCATTCTCCAGGCAATGCAGCCTTCGATGCTCCGGGGGGACTCTAGACGAGGTCGATCGTTTGTTGACCCGAAGCCTACAAGTATCATAGTAGCTCGCGCTACCTCCATAACCTCGGAAACCCTACCCGTTCCTATCCTGAGGCGCTCTTCTACGGGCATTTTTTCAATCGAAGGCCTTAGGACATTAGGAGAGTTTGGAGGATGGATATAAGAGACAAAAGAGTGTAACCTGTCGCGATGAATCAAGCATAGAACTATCTTATCATGTCATGATTTGTTGCATGAGTTTGCCAAGTCCTCACCGGTTATCACTCGTTCTATGTTTCGATTCTGTTGTAATATAGAAATATTTCGTGGGAATGAGAATGCTCAATCTTCGTCTCCCTCCTACTGTTATCGCATCCTTATACTATATGCTCCCTCAGGTTTTATTTTCCATTGTCTTTCCGTTAACACTTCCACAGTTTTCCTTTGTTTCCCACATCTCTCGAGTCCCCACTTGTTGAGTCTTTGTCCTTCCTATGACATAAGATTCTTCTTCCGCATTAGGAAGTCATATTACAACACATTCAAAGGGTTTAAAAGACCTAGGGGGTATTTGACACGCCCTCGTTTGCGAGGTAACACCTCATAAACTGCGGTTTGTAGGGTAGCTGCAGTATATAAGGCTAGTGGTGTTCGTCAGGGCGTTGTTTGTAAGGAAGAATTTTCGAACCTCATGAGATGTAGTTTGAACGATAAAGTTGATGATATCCTAGCAGTAGAGAGCTGTTGTATTGGGAGTATGGAGGAGCAAGCTTGTCAGTATGTTGGGGTATAAGGGCGACTGTATATTGTGTGTATCAGTGGGCATAGTCCCAAGAGTGGGTGTATAGCAGCTTGGCAAGCCCACAACTTTTGAATATACATAGAGGCAGATCTCCACTCGTCGAATGTTAAGCTTTCCTCGATTTCTTGAAGCATCATTACACCTTAGCGCTCCACTCTGCGTCCACGTCTGTGTCCTTGCTCACCGCTACCAAAAGTAGCGTAGGGTTTAAGAAACTATGGTATTGGACTACCTGTACCACAAATATTCTCCTTTCTTTTTCGGGGTGAGCCCAAAAAGCTGCTTGCCTTTTTTTGTTGTGATATCACATGATAAAGGTTCCTTAGGGTGTTGGCAATGCATACCATATCTGACCAACTGCAGTTTAACATATTATGCCTTGCAAAATGCAGTTTTGAAACCTTACAAAGGATGGCGTGCCAAATGTCCCTTTAACTAGTCAGTGGAAGTCTAGGAAATCTTGCCTTCCACCCGATATCTCTGCCCTCTTACTTGGTGTAGCTCTTGTCCCGCCTTGCCTGCCGTGGTAGAACCAAGTCTCATGGTCGGATTCGCCTTTCCAACCATGATACCATTATACTAGCTTTTGAACTTATTGGTCTCTGGTAGCTAGTTTCTTATATTCTCCATCCGCCGAATTGGATTGTCCTGAAGCCGTACCTATGACATTATCGGGGGCAGCCAGGCCACGGCCTAAGACTCCATACTCGCAGCGATAGCATTGGAGATATACAGGATATTGAAGGAGTGGATACTGCTTTCAACAATAGGGACGTTTTCTACCATTCGCTGTCCGATATTGGGAGAGGATCTATTGTGGCGGTGGTTCGGTCTGTGGAGTTTCTGGGAGCGGAAGGAAAGCAGGGTAGAGCCCACAAATTTATAAAATAGATGCCGGCCAGCCTAATTGATCTGCCCAGGGTAGGTGGGGCTATGCTCAGGTGGGTGATAAGGTACTGACATCTGTGGGGCCGCGGCTATTGTTTTGAGATCTTTATCAGCGGGGCTGAGTACTAGTTATTGAGCAATTATTGTGAACACGGCCGCTACTAGGGGAGGATAGCCTCGGGGTCGAGAAAGCATTTTTCTGGTTGAAGGTTTCGATTTATGCATTTTTATGGAGAAAATGCGTTTCCCACAGAATGCTCTTTCCGCTAAGTCACCTAAGCCAATGTTTTTCAATCTGAGAGGTTAATGTCTACTATGTGAGCCCAAATCTGGGTCGGAGAGATAGGTGGTTGATAGTAAATTATGAACAACAGTTGTTTTCATAAACTGCATAAACTTCAATTGTAAGTGGTATAGCAAGCCGCTACTCCTACTATGACATCATACTCGTCTTTTTTAAAGGTCTCCGGGGGGGGGGTGGATAAGTGCTTTATTTATGGTATAAATGGTTCCAGGGTTCTATGATGCTGTGACTTGGACCACGGACACGTAACTCATGTTCCGGAGACTTTAGGGAGATAGGTGCTATTATATTAAGCGATCTCGAGGGATAAATTTCTTAAAACTTCAGGACAAGCGGTGAGGGGTAATGTGTTACCATAGGGACTGGGGTAGTTGTGAATCACGTTGGGACATCCAGAGTTTCCCTCTCTGGATTAAGGAGCATTAGTTGCGACGAATAAAAGGAAAAAAACCACCAGGAGGGGCAGCTCCAACGTCCTAGCGAGATTCTCAAATTATTCTAGTTTTTGCGGTAGGTGATAGATGGCCCCGGGTTGGAACATAATGTTAGGCTTTCTTTTTTTGTAGATAAAAGCCTACGGACTAAACTGGAGGCCTAGGT
Organism: Tuber melanosporum; assembly: GCF_000151645.1. Classification (NCBI taxonomy): domain Eukaryota; kingdom Fungi; phylum Ascomycota; class Pezizomycetes; order Pezizales; family Tuberaceae; genus Tuber; species Tuber melanosporum. Next base: position 176,413 of record NW_003298824.1, on the reverse strand, counting down.
TGTTGGGATAAACCTCTTTTGGACCGACAAGGTATGCGAAGGTCTGCACTCTTGATCTACACCGCAACATAAATAGGACTATCACAATTGTGTACGCGCACGGTGGTGGCAAATGCTATTACTATCCAATTATACTGCCAGAGTCGGAAGGCCATCGACTGGCGCACCCCTTCCTTTGGTGGTTTCGCAGCTTAGTCACAGATAATCACTCGTCGAATACCAAAGGTGGAACGGGAGAGTCAAGTCGCATCGGGTAGATTGCACCAAGAAGCCCGTTATTCGACTGCCTAAAGCGAAAGTACTCAGGCAAGCTCCTTTGCATATAGACACTTATGATAAGTGATGGACTGGTTGTAATTCCCATAGCAGGTGTGGTGAGAAGTGTGATTGAATGAGGGGATCTGTAGTGGAGACTAGTTAGTGTGTGATAGGGCATAACCCAAGGCAGTTGAGTATGCTATATCATCTTGGTAGACATTTTTTTCCTGTATTTAGAGCAGACCACAGACCACCGAAAAACGATAACGCTTTCCTCCATTTTTTCTACGCTGTGTACGAGCACAAAACACCAACGTGTTATTCGTTATTCCGCTGCCACTCATTTCCTTGACATTAACAAGGGGTCTGAGACCTTTTACTTGCAACCTTGCAGAGCAAAAGGATATGGAGTCTGTTAGGCTTGGAGGAATAGCACCTATCAAGGCGGGGGTTTTTGAGTAAAAATTGTAGAGCGTAGCTGGCCTTGTTAGGCTTGGATGCCCATATCACTTACCTTTGGGAGATAAAAACTAAGGAAATTTGATAGGGTATTCTAGGTGTGTAGTAATAGTCTACAATTCTCTTGGGACTCGCTATGGGAATGTTGGTGAAATTATAGCAGCCATGGAACCCCTAGTTTTAGTGTGCGTTAGTCAGAGAAAGACTTACCGTAGGAACTTGGAAAAATCTGGGGCTTGGAACAAAAATCTAGGTGATAGGCTATCTACGTAGAAGAAAGAAGCGCAACCCCCCCAAATTTCTGGATCGTGACCATTGTGGAAAAATGGAATCCAACATATGGAACTTAATAAATGCATGTAGGAAATGGTTTCACACAGGATTGCATCCCCTAGTAGCTTATTAGTTCCTCAGTTTGTGTAGTGAGAAATACGGCCTGATATATCGAGAGTCACGACCTTGGAGTTTGTTGACCAATGGCATACAAATTTCTAGGTTTCTGGACCTTTGAAGTCTGTGCCGGGGAGGCGGGTAACTTAGATTTAGAAAGTTTGGGATTCTGATGTTGGTTTTGTAGATTTTAACGTGAAAATATGCCAATACCACTTCTAAACCCCTATACGGCTCCTACGGGAAGTCCCCTATTGTAGTTTGACTTTTCAAACCCAATTACTGGCAGTGGGCAAGCGCATAGTGGGTAAAGCCCACCGCAGTTTTGAGTTTTGAGGCCACACTCACTTGGATATCCTGAGCTGAAACATTTCGGAGAAAAAGGTAAATTTTCGGTATGCATGCTTGATTAGGGATCCCGGGGGGAGTGGATCAGAGATTTTTCACTTCAAGTCTTATAGTGTAGCATGGAGTGAGAGGTTGTGAATTTCCAAGCTCCTGCTAAGAGGAGGAGTTTTAAGATCCCTTACGAATGCAATAGGGCCGTTTTTCTCTCTCTAAGGCAAAAGCTAAGTAGTGGTATTAGAGTTACCCCGACACTCTAAAACGTTCCCCTATTTGCTCTCTTTGTATGGTATGATATCATGTACTGAATTATCAGTTGGGCTAACCCTGCAAAAAAGAAAACATCGCTGAAATCCGCCAGTTTCCTTCAGGTGCCGGATTCTCTACTATTGATACTGTAGGTTAGACGGTCTGCATGCTACTGCCTGGCTATGTGCTGGTGCCCAACAGGGAATTGGCTTTGTATCAATTGGCTGAGAGGCGCGCCTGATTTTGTCATGAGTAAACAACACAAAAGCATCTGTGAGCGCTCCAGACCCGGTTTCTGGCCACTTAAACCTTGACGTTCTTTCTCACAATCTCTCACTCGACTGTTATAATAGCAACTCATGCATCAGTCGATATAGGTATAATACGGCCACAAATCATGAGCTGAGCTTTTCTGCCACGCCCCGCTTTGCCATAGAGCCTCGGTGGGCATCTTTTTGTAGGATCGCCTAGGTATCGGAGAGGGGCAGTAGTGCTACTATCGAAATATTGACTATTTTTCTGTTTTTTTGCTACTTGAGGTCTTGAGTAACTGAGTACAGTTGTAGCGCGGGTTTCAGCCAGGACATAGGATAAATAAACCGAAAATAGAGGAACCCCTTACCATACTTACCAGTAAGCTGGTGTGATATAGATTTCTCCGATTGAGCAGTACGGGGTCATGGCCGGAGTAGGTACTGGGGCACAAGGTAGAGCCGTAAGCGCAAGCAATAAACATTGGCGATAATTCGTTTTTTAGAACATACAGTATTCTAGAGAACTGATGGAGGCATGATATGATAAGTTAATTTGAGCTACCCCTTACCCAGAATAATACCGATTTCACTTAGCCCTGTCATACTTGTTGCGTCCCAATCGCCAAGTAGATCACATTGCAACTAGGATATCCAAGGGGGAAAGTATCATAAATTCTAATCTATGTTACCCAGTGGGCAGGTATGTCACTTCGCTGTTGGGATATCCTAGGCGTGGGGGAAGGGGGAGGGCAAATGAGAGTGATAAAGTGTGAGAAGGAAAAACGTTCAAAGTATAAAAGGAGGGGGAATTGGTTACATGTGCTGGCAGGACTATATAATTATGATAGGTGTAGGGAGCATAATTAGAAGCGTGCCCTATATAAAATCCTGGGATATAGCGTTACCAATCCCACGCACAAATTTTTTTTTTCGGCCACCTCTGTCCCTCCACCCTGGTCGTTTCCCAAGCTTCCATAATTCCGTAATATTCTGCAGGGTCTACTAGGTATTGAAGGGGAGTCTTCGGTCCGGAAAAGAAAATGTAAAGGCCGCTTCTCTGTAAAAGTTGTAAAGTCTTTCGTGTTCACGTTCGTTTTATATGTATTCGTTCACTTGTCGGAAAAATCTCGTGTGTTTGTTATCTCGACCTCTCCTGTCGGTTGTCTCAATTTAAAGAAAAGAGGTGGTGAGGAAGCCCCTTATGTACACTTTTCTGGAAACTTTCTCCCACTAACCCTTCCCAGAACAATCACTCAAACAAAGTCCTAAGAGTACCGGCTACAGCATAAATATAGGTGGCCACATCGGACAACCTATAAACCTAACTTTCTCCCCCATATTGCGCTGCTTTTCAGCTATCATAGTTTTATTCGCCAGAGTGATTTACATGATAACTTAGGGGACAATTCCTACTTTGCCATTTCCTTTGATGGAAGCTCATCAGGACATTACCTACAAGGAACGCGTAGAACGTCATGAATGGGCTAATGACATGTGTGGAAAGTTACATTTTCTTCAGCCAAATATGGTTTAAAAATACCAAAGAGTATATAATGGGTATGAAAACAAAATGGAGTACCTGTGAAATCGTAGGACAACATTTTCCTAAAATAAAAGCTGACTAAATTCTAAGATAATATGGGTGATAGCGTCAGTGGATTTCACTTTTTATTTTAGGAACCTTTCATTGTTGCGGAGGTCCTCACTCCTGACTAAAAAAGCCAATCGGATCCAAAAGCATCATAATGTGAGTGATAGTTGATGTCAGTGGGTTTCACTTTTTTTTTTTTTGGCCACCTTCCACAGTTACAGTTACTCTAAGCTACAAAATATGACTATCAAGATCGGCTCCAAAGGGGAGGCAATCTATATGATTGGGCTTCGCCCATTTACCAATCTCGTATCCTTGCTAATTCCTGGCTACACATTCATACTTCCTCCCCCAATGTACTGCTCGTTAGTGTGGCCCGGGTTGGGCAACTTATTCTGTGAGCGCTGGTGGTTTTCGAAAATTGGTTGACCCATAGTCCTCTCTTGTCGCCGGTCTCAAGTTGGAATCTCATTCAGGCCGACCTCTTCGGGATAATAACTCATGAGCGAACCCTTGCCAGCGCGATCTGAGATCACATACATGGTTTTTATGTTGATGGGAGCGGAGCAAGACAGTGAATCCGTGATACGGTAGGTTTCTAACGTAAATGGGGCATACAAGGTGTGGTTGTGCACTGTAGCGGGGTAAGAGTTGGTCTATTATAACAAAGGGGGACACTGTTGAGGAAGTAAAAGGCTGTTGGCGGTGGAACTCGTTTAAGTAAAACAGGGGGATTCACCTAAGAGAAGCCGAAAACTTGCCCTCTACTCATCAAAAAATCAAAAAAATTGTGATTGGGATAGGTGAATACTCTACTCGATCCCTGGGATATCCCAATCATGAAACGACCTCCTTGGTCGGGGGATAGCTACGAGTACTGGACAAACGGAGTATCCCCTTGGCCAAGTGGGTTGCTTACGACTGGGGTGGATCATATCCGTGAATTTGCCTATTGAAGTTATGTAATATCTCAAAATGCGGCCCATTGCCAAGAATAAACTCGAGGCTGGAATAGTATCGTATACGAGTACCCCTGACAGGTAGTAGTTGGGAACACTGAAGGATTACAATATGATGACCTCAGGTCCATCCACACCATGAAACAATAGTCCCGCATGCTCACCCGAACTGATCATCTGGGGGGCACATCTCCCGAGCCGCAATTCCATTACACCCGCCACCTGCCGCCCTCCGGCCCCGCAGCTCAAAGTTATAGACTATTATACTTGTCTGTGATTGGGCACTGTGCAGGCACTGTACTGCAAAAGCCGGAACGATTGAAAACCACACTAACTACCGTAGGGGCGTCCAGAATATTTCCCATTTGGGTTAACTTAATAGGAGAAAGCGCTGCAGAAGGATTCTCTCACAGACCTCAGTAGGGGGGCAGCAAACTCTAAGCAAGTGCCGTTGTTGCTGTATCCATGTTCCATTCTCGCAGGGACTTCCAAGGACTTGAGGTCTCACACAGTTTCTAGGCATCATGATACTGTATGCACTTAGGATTCACTTGTTATCTATATTACACGATGCCCTCAAAGCAACCAGCTAAGCTTTCCGGAGCCTTGAAGGGGCTAAGAGTTACCCAGTGGATCCGGGTGTGGCCTGGCGAGTGAGGGACGAGACAAAGCACGAAACCCAATCATACCGCTGGGTTTCTCTTGCAATTACAGTGCTTATTCCCCATATATTTTTTGTTTAATAATTAAGAAACAAGGGAATGTCAAATGCCATAGCATTGTGTCCCTCGGTCTTTATTTGTCAGATATGATACATCGAGGGGGAGGTATTTAGGAACAAAAATTGCTACCGTAGTATGATGGATACTGTACAGTACTATACCGTACAATGCCGGTAGAATTCTAGGCTCAAAGATGGAATCAATCAGTTGGCTCGCTGGTTAATTTTTTCTCTTTTTTGCGTCTGGAGATAACGCAAGAGTTTTACTCTATCGCAGGGCGAGACACCGCCCGTCATGAGTACGGTACGGTGCTGTCCAACGGATACCGTATGTGTCCTGTTGTTATCTTTAAAACGATTGAGTTAGGTATCTACGCTCGTTTTACTAAAATGAGTTCTGGTGGTGTAATGTATGTACAGTACTAGTACAGGCAAAGAAGTTTGTGATAAGTTACACTAGTCTACTACCGCTCTCGAGTATTGTACCCGTATTATATAAAATATCAAGCTTGATGGTGCTTCCCTAAATCTGCAAAGTGAGGCATGATTATGTAACGGGTTGACCAGTAACGAGAAACTCTTTTGAATGGTTAGTGTGTTAGAGAGCCTTAGTCGAGGATCACGGAGTCCGTAGCGATTTTTGCGGAATTGGGGATGATAATTTCGGCAACCTTACTGGCCCAAATTAAATATACCCGGGTGGCCCTCGATTCACGCTTCAACAGCATATTTTTAGGTTGCAGTGAACACAAAGATTTCTGAAAAAGACCCCTCACTCTTAAGCGGTCACGGCTATTCTTGTACCATCACCTCCGGGAATCAACCGGTTCAACAGCTCTATCGATTCTTCGCGCATATCAGCCCCACTTAGCACGCCAAATACAGGAATACAAAAGTCCCTCGCTCCCAGCTAGTTCCACCGTTCCCATTGAGAAAGCTTCCCGGCTTAGTATCTAGGGCCTTATCCCAGCAACCCAAAGCGTGAGTCAACAAAAACCTCCTACAAATCTGGCTACATATGTTCTCACGACGGGAGGCCTCCGCTCATATCTAGTATGGCGGAATTCACGAGGTACTTGCGAGAGGGGATGTGGGGTTCCGAAGGAAGGATTGGGGTAAAAACAAAGGTTGAAGAAGGAAATTGGTCATCCTTTGGGAATATAACGTCGGGAGTGTTTCAGAAATGCCGGCGATCATAGTCTGTTTCCCGCGGTTTCGATATTCCGGCTAAATTTCATGGCACAAATAGGGAAAGAGGTTGTTTTGCTTAGGTTTTCCATCGATAGTTGGGTTGTTTCCCGCGGAGTTCAACGATATGAGGAGGCTATTCTGCGAGGGTGAATGAAGATGGATGTCCGCACAATGCCCATGCTAATGTTGTTACCCCTTGCACCCTATAGAACAGGTTAGCCACCCCCCCCTAAAAAAAAAAACATCAAAAAAAAAACACGACGAACGGTGAGTTAGCGATGGTAATCAGAGCAGTTGTTGGGAATGCTCGGGTTTTAGGAATGAGGAGAGAGCTACAGTTATCCCCCCACAAGTACAACTGGGCACTTTCCATCTTTCCGTCGGACACGCAGTTCGCGACACGCCATCACAAATCCTTCTCAAGAGAATTGGCCCAGAATAACGTATTCCGCTACCAACCGTAGGTTTAGCCATTGCCCCAACACCATAAGCGTGTTAATCATGATAGGCGACATGGAGCGTGATATGTTGTGTCAACAGTTTACGATTCCTCCAGGATACTTCCTGTGAGTTCCTCTCTCGGAGCTGCGGGGCGTGGATTCTTGACCGGACTTATTTAGTAAATATTCTTGTAGTGTCCTGAAGATGTGTGAATACGTACCGATTGCATTTCCGTGGTTGGGTTTCGTCCCGCATCCACGTTCAGGCAGAGAATTCAAAGCTAATTTTGATATAGTCGGTTGTTGATGTTCACGGTCGGTGCAGGGAAAGAGATACGCATCACCATACGCCTCCGTGTTATGAACTGAGGGACCCGGAAAGCTGTCAACTACAGGAATCAATGGTCTTGGAGGGGCTGACGGAATTTCTGAATCCGGGCAAGCATATTTTCACACTTTTCTTAGGACTAACATAGGTAGCAAGCCGGATCTTCATGATCGGAGGCATGATTACAATCGGCTTTAGTCTTGCTTTTATTTTTATGTCAAACTAGCCCGATACCGCATCTTGGTTAACGGAAAAGGAGGAAGCCGTAATTATCCAAGAAGTGCTCAAGTTTATTGAGCACTTTACTCAACAAAAGCATTCGGTTTGGAGTAGATAAGTAGTGAGTTCACGGACTGCCGAAAGTGGCTATAGGTGACAGCCCGCCTCGCGAGGTATATTCCTCTCACTGCCTAGAGTCGTCACAGAATTAGGGTTCTTGGGCACCATCAGCTCTATCATACTTCTATAGTAATATGTTCGCCCTACGGGTTGTGATTTATTGAGCCCTCGTGGAAGGGCATACTTCCGGTAAGCGTCACGATCGGTTCAGACATTACTTTCCTGGTCTAGGCGTTATCGCATTGTTGATCGAGCTGATGGTCATGAGGGGTAATTTTGTGATGTGGGTCTTGTTTTTCTTGGTGACATTCATGTCTGTTCCTATACCGGTAATCTGATCACTGCTGGTCAATAACGCTCCTGGCTCGAGCCCAGCTCTGCACCACAAGGGATAGTGTTTCCCATGGGGAGTGCCTGCGGTGCCATCGCGGGACAAATCTCCGGGAGTGAGCAGGTCCCACTCTATGTGTAAGGCCATGCTATCAATTTAGCGTAATATGGGCCCGTCCTTCTTGCTGGAGCCGTCCTGTATGTGAGATATAGAGTAGATAACGCATCGGGAAGTGAAGCCGCGATAGAGCAAGGTTAAGAAGTAGGAAGAAAGAATATGCCTGAGGTTGAGCCCGGCGAGCAAAGTGACAGGTTTGTGGATCGAAGTTTCCTTTAATCGGATTTACTAATTATAATTACAGACACCCCAGCTCTCCCTGTGTGCTCCATTGAGGGTGTTTGTCTTGGAAAGTTTAGACGGGTCGGATGGATCGAGTATATTTGGATGCAAGAATAATCCATCTGTTCATTGCTAAAATTTTATGTTTTTCTCTCCTCATTTAAATGATCCTCGCCAACTCGCGAATCCTCAGCTTTGTCTGCCGGTGCGAAGCCCTTGTTTCGAAATTTCAAGAATGAGCAGCTCTCCCGCTCTCCCATACCATCTCCAATTCACCACATCTCACTCGACAAAAATGCCCACACCCAACAAGGCTGGACAATGCGAATGCTCACATTAATCGGGGAAGCGGACGGCTGCGGCCCGCAACCCCCAATCGGCACCCTTACCTAAGCCCCACATAATATGATCTGCCCAATCAATTGGCCGCCCTGGTCGCGTAACTCACACAAGCAAATAAGAAAATATGGCCAACGCACCAACTGCTGTACTCCAGTGCCGAGACACACATGTCTGCGGAACGCAACGACGAATCGGGAAAGTGGGGGGCCGTTGTTTTTATGCGATTAGCTACGGTACTGAACCATTGCGGATGCAACCGCACTCCGGAGGCTTGAGGCCACACCGATCGCGAAATGCACTTGGGAAAGAAACCGATTTTACTGGGATACATTTGGTGTTTTGTTTCGCCGAGAGGGGTGATCTAGAGATTGATAGGGCATCTACGAATAGAGGTGTTCCATTGGAAACGGTATAGTGGGGTAATAAGTTTGGGTGTTAATCTCAAGGGTCCCTGGTTCTGCCCTTCATTTATGAGTGTGAGGGCACTTTTGTGCTTTTGTCGTGGGGTTTGGAAATCACCAGCACTCGTACCCCCTCTCAAATTTTATCACGCTATCTGTCAGGCAATATTTGATGTGCAAATACGGCCTGCAGGATTGCCCAATGAGTCCTTGGTGCGCAGCTCAATGCACACAGACTCCCCGAGCAGGAAGACATACCGGTACTGTACGCTGTATGAAGAATAGTCAGAGAACTATCATGGGGACTATTAAACAATTAACTGCCCACCCGCTGCCCAAACACGATCGCTTCTCGTACGAGTAGATCAGGAACAGTTAGACGGCGTTTGAGCAGACAAGAGTGAGGCGCTCAACTATCACACACCGTGTGAATGACCTGTAGCCCTATTTTCTCTGGAGTGAATTCAGCACGGACTGGGTAAAGACACCTCTTCGCTTGAATATTCGTGATGAAGAGGGATCCTAGTTTGTGATATCTACTACAGGATGTCACCTCCCCCCTCCCGGGATTCCACAATGTGACATCGAGTGTCTAAGTCACAATTGAGAATAAAAATCGCTCTTCCAGCTAAAGAGGAGTGAGCCACTTACTTACATCGGCTTTCTCCTAACTCAAAATTGTAATTTAGGGCTAACTCGAGTAGGCTACTGTAAGCGACAAACTGACCGGTGGACTGGACTGGCTGAACTGGAATGGTTTGTTTTATCGGATGGGGGTTTATCTTCTACTGTGCTTCTAAGTGGTCATTATCGAAGACACGGTTTCCTCTTTTTCTTCTGGGTATTGCACTATCAGCGGGGTGGAGATGAACTGACTCAGCGGGTGACAACTCTTCCCGAGAATTGGGGTGTGTGAAGGGAACTCTTATTCTGAACGGAAGCAAGTCTTCTACGCACTCAAATTCGGAAACATATAATAATCGACTATGTATTGATATAAACAAAAACAAGACAAGCTTCGGCACAAGCCTTCTACAAAAATACTGTTGCAGAGATCCCAGGATGGATCACCGGGTGAAAAATAGTAAGATCAACCCAACGATCGTTTTCCGTGGATATGGTACGGTAACGCCGGCAATCTAAACTTAAGCGTTGTCCGACACTAGTAGACCAACTTCCCAACACCGGGTCCATACCTACCAATCTAATCACCTGTCATGATGTTGTGAAACAGTTGGCGGTAGGCATCCCCTACCCTTGGGAAATGGCAATAGTGGAAGGTTTTGGTAGCCAGGAAGAGCATAGGACGATGCTGAAACCTGCTCCTTCGTCCCCAAAACAAATCGGGTTTATGGACATCGCGCAGCCGTGTAGCCTCGGGACTATGTTCGGAGAGAGGAAAATCTCGTCTAAGCTCATCATTTGTTAGCAGGAAGCAAGGGGTCAGAGGATAAGAGCAGTGGAGGTTCCCACCTCCCAGCCGGGCCCAAAAATTGGACCATGATCAACGCAAGTCGCCCAAGCTTAAAACCCTTATTCTCCTGCGAAGATATAGCATCTCTCAAACAGTATTTTAATTCTCACTTCAATATGGTGCCAATAGGGCTATGCGCCAGCACCATGGATCCAGGAAATAGAGGTTATCAATAAAATTATCAAAGGAGAGAAAAACGGTATGTTCGTTGAGTGAGCAAATCTAGATGCTGGAGATCTTGGGGGACTCCGTGAATAAACGGATGCCAAACAGATGTGGCGGCTGCCTCCCTCAGAGCAAGCTGTGAAGCCCAACTGATCGGGAGGGGGGGTGGACGATACTGGAGTCAGTCCCTACAGCTCCGGGGGGAAAGGATAACCGGGCACAGCAGGGGGACCCCGGGATGTGGTCCTTACTCGAGCACCGTACAAGGTAATCGGAAGCTTGACGAAGGGGTGTTTAGAGGTGGGAACACATTTGTCCCCAAGTGACTCCAAGTCCCAGGAACGACTTCCCGCTCAAGTAAACCAATTTCTTCTAGAGCCCCGCTCACCCCATGCATCATAAGCCCGGAACGCAATTTGCGAACCCTTAATCTTCCAATACAGCATCGATGCCCCCAGCTTAAGCTTGACCGACACGAACCGTTTTTCTCATATCCCCCCTATTATGTTCGGTGGGTTCATGGAGAGGATCACGATATATCACTCGTAGACGACAGAAACTATGGTAAAGTCAAGCAGAGATCAGTAGCAGAGGGGCCAGGAGAAGCCAGTGCATAAGCTGACTCAAACAAAAAAATTCCGGGCAAAGAGCGCTACGGCACTGCCTGAGAGTACATCCCTCTGGAATTGTCTTGTCCTCGGCCCTTTGATAATGGAATGATACTTCGGTTTTTTTCAAAATCCGTGGCGCACGCCAGAGTGATCGAATTTTCGCTGAGCAATCAGTATGTGAAATTTCCGAAATACAATTGAAAAATTGTGCTGCTGTGGTATAATAACAGTTGCAAGTGGGGACATTGATACCCGGCCGACTTCCATAACCGTTCCCAACCAGAGCATGGAACAGAGTAGATTGAGACATCCCTTCTTGCGAGAACCCCACAGGAAATCCGCGAGACAAGAACGTGTCCATGCATAAGTGTGCCTGAGCGGCTGAGTGGCTGCCTCAAGTCTTTCCCCAGCAACCTGGTGGACATCAAGCAGGCGTGGAAAAGCAAAACCGATGCCCCGGCGGACTTTTTCGACAGACAACCTAGAAGCGGGAAAAGAGGTGTTCCTTTTTCTCGCTTGTGTTTCTAATTCAATACACCTACTAATTCGACATGAATATTGGCACATAGAAGATAATTAATCATGGATACTAAGTTAATGCTCCCCATGGTTTCACAGAGGGGTGATTCGCAGAACATGGAATCCCCAGCGCAGCAGAATAATTTACCCCTGTAGCCCCTTTACCCCATCACCGGAGTACCCACCCACCAACAGCTTCATCAGCCGATCTGACACAAGAACGATAGTTCCGTGGGGAAATAAGTTTGCCCTGGAATTTGTGCAGGGTTGATGTCCTTGGGATGCCAAGCTCAGGTAGTAAATAAATGCGTGCTGCGATTGCTTTTTTTCTTATGCAGTTTCTACCCAGCTCAAGTACTCGAGTACGAGTGCTATACGGTACAGTACTCCAAGACCAGATCCCTGGGTGTTTGGAGAATGCAGACGCCCTGACTTTTGGCAGTCCGAAAATCGTCTCCGCAGCTCTCTGTTTCCCCTGTGCAAGTACCTTACTGGCACCGAACATGGTGGTGTGGAGCACGAGAAAGCTGTGCTCCGGGAGGGTGGGGTTTGGTGGCCACCCTCGGCTCCAGCGGGTTGTCCCCCCACAACCTCTCCCCCCTCTGGATTGGGAACAGGGTATAGAAACGCCAGCCTCTCGAACATTCGCGGAATTTATCTACCGCCCAATAATGTCCTCTATCGTGAATAAACTAAATCAAAAAAGAACCAGTCATGACTGAATTTTAATCGGGGCTAGGACTCGAGCCTTTATGATATGATTGGGACCAACAAAATTCATTTCTCTTCAGATCCCCGAATATTATTATTATTGGATTCAAGCCAACCTCCACAAATGATAGCAATACTTGGAATAGAGCTCACCGATACCAGTGCTCGTACTCGAGTATTATGCAGTAGCGCAAGTGGTTTGGTGACGATTCCAGCCAACCACCGAACGCCCAAGACCCTCCCGACAGCATGGTGCGGCACAAGCACGAGTACTGGCCAAAAAGAAGTCTGTCCTAGACCTTTACCTACACTCCGGGAGGGGGGTTCAGAACCACGCTTCATCCGGTGCCATGAGTAAAGGGTGGTTCAAAAATTCCCCTCCCGGCACACTGCCTCCCGGCACACAGGTGAAGGTCGGGAACAGACCATTTTTTTCGGGAAGTACTGTTCTCCTAGGCCAAGACTCCGAACTCCTATCTGGGATATACCGGTACTCGAGTTCTAAGGCTTGCATGATCGGAACAGGGATGGCCTGCCCGTTTCGTTTACTTGTACGAGATACCCCGACAGCAGGCGCGATATCCAAGGATGTTGAGCAAACATTGTCCTACCTGACCCCAACTGCTGCGCTCCTAGGAACCCACCAGACAAAACACACACTCCAGTTGCTTGTGTCCTACCGGAAAGGAAATTCCTTAGTATGGTAGTAAGATCTCCAGTTTCTATCCATCTTTGGAATTGGCAATAGTGAAGGTCTCAGAGTCTCCTCTTTTAGACCCAATTAGGCTAGTGCTGGCGAAGCAGGACGTCGAAGCCCTAATGAAGAGTAGGGAGTTTTTCTGATGTGTGTGGGCACGATGCGTAAGTTACATTAATGACGGAAGATTCTGTATCTCACTGGCGTAGAAGCTGTACGAGTAAGTGCTGAACTCACTTTTGGGGCGGGATAGGGCGGAAACACACCCTAGTTTGTGACCGGCATGTACCTTCTTGGTCCATATGGTATTTAGAGGGTGTAATACTGCCAGTCGACATGCCTCCTAGACTAACGATAGTGGTGATGGTAACATACCTCCTGATGAAAAAGCAAAAAAAGAAACCGGTCAACAACATATTCGCACAATCCTGTGCCATTCTGTGAACCACGAGATTGACACAACTTCGCACCAGTATCAGATGCAGGGGTGAAGAGTCTCCCCGTGCCGTGAGGGGGTGCCATGCTGTTGTACTCGAGTACCCACTACGAGTGTGGGTGGCCAAGAATATCGTTCTCCACCCCCCCCCGGGTTTGGTACTCGTATTGTGCCGGAACGTCATTACCCCCCCGTGCAAATCTCGAACCCACGCCCAGATACACGTATCACACTCTACCCCTAAACAAGTTTACTGTCCAAGTTCTATAGCAGTAGTAATCTACCCCTCAAGGAGCCTTACACTAAGAATTGGATTACTTTTTTGATAATATTTTCGATAATAGACCTCCGGAAACCCGGAGGGGTCAGAAAAAATAATCCAGCCGATACCCTTGAAGATTAACTACTAAAATCCACATGACGATACCCTTGCAATTTCGCCTGGAAATTCCTCACCATCTTGATCCAAGATATATGATACGTCCTACGCCTTTGGGGAGAGATGTGACAACTTGGACTAAAGTCTGACTTCATCACTTTCGCCCCGTTTTTTGGTTTTCTAGCTCAGTTATTTTCTTTATCGGGCTCCTCCAGCACTTGCCCCCTGGTGGGCTCCATTAATTCGTCTCGTATATCCCGGGAGTCTACAGGACTTCTGGCTCAAGAGAGGCCCAGCTACCCCATCCCTAAGATAGTGTGGGGTGTGAGCAAGTTTTCATAACCTGAAAAACTAAACTCATATTATGGCCACACTCCTCTATCCCTGATCTCGAGAATCCGATGACTTCTCTATCCCGGACGAGTTCTAAACTTCTTCACACCAAAACCTGACCCGAAGTCCCGGATCACCGGCTGTACCGGATAGGTTTTGTGGATTTTGGCCGTCCGGGATAGCAGGGTGCAACTGCAAGCACACCACAAGTATCAGCTCTGAATCACAAGTATTGTGAAATCCCAAGAGATGACATGATTCCAACCCAACGGTCAAGTCCCAGCCACCCAAGGGCATCCAAATATTATAACCACGCAGTGCAGGGAGCGGGGGAGGCACGCACAACAGGGCTGCTTCCCATACTGTAGCTCTTCCCCACAATTCTTTTCTTTTCTCACCCATATCCTCACTCCCGGTTCTGGTGCTCATTTTAGGTAAGGTACTAGTATTGGTCCTGCATAACTCACCCCCGAGGGGCCAGCCGAGCTCACTGTCACTTTGTCCCGTGTTACATGACTTCCGCTAGGAAATCCGGCAGGGAGGGCCCACCCAAGTCCCACGTCTAGGGAACGTCAGGGAGTTGCGATCCGCCATCGATAGCAACAGTGGGAATCTATCATTTCTAGTGTAACCGACCTTCTTGTGCGGTGTTGTGCTGTAACGTATCGGTGCTCAGCGAGCGACCCGCGAACGTGCTATTGTGGCTCAGGGCTTGGTCCCTTCCCACGCGCGCAAATATCTCCTCCACACACCGCGGGTAAAGGCGCCTAAAGATTAATGTCAAGACACTTTATAAAATTTCCCCTCATTTGAGGCATGGGGGAAGCTTGTAAACGATTAATCGGTTTTATACCACTAGATTCCAGCCACGTATTCCTGTGCCTATCCAGTGCTTTATGCAGACGACCCTATATTAGCAATAGGCGAGCGAAAAATGACAAAGAAAATGATAGGGAATTGCCGCGCCTCTGGACTCCAGCAGCATTAGCACCTGCTGCATACTTGTACGCTGCAGTGTTATGGCGTTGCGGACTGCGTCCGCGGCGGCTAGCTGTTTGGCAAGGAAGGCGCAATGTTTGCAGACTAACGCATCCGAGCGCTACCACCGGCTGCTCGAGTATGTCTTGGTAGACTATCGGCACACTCATGAAGTTCATCCTCTTCGTATCGGTGGTCCGTTCTTCCGCCAAATCTAGTCACCATGCACCCCAACGATATAAGGGGCTTCTCTAATCTCAGTGCACTTTGACGCCTGTGATACTGTGTCGGTCCGTTTTGAAAACCCTTGGACCTTACCACTACGGCAAGTGGACACTGATAACGTGCAATTCCCTCAGAAAAGTTCATCACCTTTTCACAGGATCCACCCCCCTCCTCCGGAGTTCTCCATCGGTGTAGTGTGTTCGCTCAGTTTCCTTTTTCCTGCCTCTCCTTTTACTCGAGTATGCTGAAAACCATGAGCAGCAGGGCACCCTTGGTGGAATGGATTTTACACAACAAACTCAGGGGTGTCCAATATCGTACCGCTTCTTCGGAAGGACCGGGGAAATTCGTGATTGTCAAATATTTGAGGTTTTATCATAACGGTCTACAACAGTAGATGGGGGGGTTAGTAATGTGTGTCGTAACTTCGCCCTGGCCAAGCAGAAGGAACCCGACTCTATGACTCGAGTTAAATTCCTACAGTTCGTAACATGAGGTATCGAGCATCATATTTTCCCTTGGGGCCACCTTGGATATCCAGCTCCACCTTCTACGGATTACCAAACCAGTGACTCCCGAAATCCGAGTGAGCTCTTATGATGATCCCCGTTTTCTTTTGGCCATGACCCATTTATTACAAAATGATGGAAACTTCCTTGAATCCTCTGAAGTGACAGTCTGCCCCCAAAGCTTAGTTGGCCCAAAAGCAAGTATATCATGCCGGGCTCATGTTTTTATCTTTTCCTCAACTTAGCCCAAAAAGAAATTTCCTGCGAAATGAGATCACGCCCTCACAAGTTGACATCGATGCGGTAGCTTTATTCTCTCCTCTCCCTGTTTTGACCAGCACATATCGGCCCGTCGCATTCCTCGGCGCCCCGCTTGGCCAATATGAGAGGGATTTCTACTGAATCCAGCAGTTGGAGAAGGGTCGTCGGTGCCACGTACAAACCTCATCTTGAAGTTAAGAGGGAATCGCCGCGAGGGCTCAGACTAGGACTGCGCTAGACTATTAAGGTTGGTAATTACGCTTTCGATTTTGACCGACTCATTGGAAATGGGTTCCCTTACGCGCGATCGTATGATGAAGAAGCGGGACTGCCGAGAGTGCGGTCAGGAATGCTTTTCTCGACCTCCTCCTTAGATTGCGAAACGTAGGTTTAGTGCCATTATGAGTTCATTGGGCGAAATAGAACGGTTAGGGTCACTCGAAACGAATTGAGTATGTATTGTACAGTACTCGTACTATGCCCCCCCCGCTGCCAGCAAACTATTACCCGCAACCCTCGAGATTGCGCGATGGCCGCAATACCGGCGCGGTAGTACAGTACTTGTAACAGCCAGCCGCCCACGTTAGACTTGGCACGGATACGAAATCTTCCTATTACAGTAGAAATATCTTCTCATTTGTAAAGAGACGAACTAGTTCGCCCTGTGGGTGAAAACTGAAAAATCGCAATGGCATTCAGTTGTGGACTCTTTGTCTTGGAAGTTGTAGCTAGAACCCTGCCTAGGGTCACTGTACAGTACTAGTACGCGCTAGCACGGCTGCGGCTGTGCCTGTCCAGTCAATTCCAATATACTCGCTTGGAATATTATTACTCGCGTCGATGCGATGCAGAAGGAAAAAAAAAAAAGCTCGTACAATTCTAATTTACAGATATACAGAACGGTCTGTGTGGTGGAACAAGTGTAAAATATGCAGCTCGGTGCACACGGACCATACCCGAAAGGCAACCATCACCAGATGAAGCCGGGGAATCCGATGAGCGAAGAGGAGAAAACTCCAGCGCCATTACAATTCTTCCATCACGTAGCCAATGGGCAGCGTTGTTGAGTTCTTGCGGTGGTGCGCATGCATTGACATCCAGGGTTGTGTACATGTGCACTAAAAAAAAACAGTCGGGGGTCGGTCTAACCCCTAACTTAATGAATAGTTCAGGATTCATTAATTCAAGCGGATCAGGGGTGAAGTACCGATATTGGGACAAGCACGGGAGCAAATGTCTGTGTAAAGAATATTGTAAAAGAAATGGCAATTTATTGGCTTGGCTATTACCCGGGTGGCGTTATTTTCCCTTTTAGATATCCTGGAGCCTCATCTTATCCGGATAAAGGAATTTCTGCACAGGCCCTCTATACCCCTGTTTGTCCTAATTACTTCCCCCTTACCCCTGTGCAGGTCTCCGGCATGAAGTATAATTTAGTAACTGCACCCCGAACAGTTGGGTCTGAATTTGGCATAGGCGCTCAGATGCACTCAATCAATTTACCATATCTTGATCCTTGTGTTCTGGTGCCTCAAGCGTGCTACCTGTACTTGTAATAGTACTTGGGTGACAATCGTGGCCAATACTGTTTGCTCAGGATCCACGGTCAAAATAGGTCTGGAAGCTCGTTCTTTAAAGCACCAGGAATATTCAGCGGAACCGGCGTGAGAGCGTGTACTTGTACCGTACGGGTACAAGAGATTCTACACATGCTCTTGGTCTCATTGTGCAAGTTCGGAGGGCGGGGGGGGTGCAATTGCCTGTGAAAGAACGAGAACGGGAGAATAATGGTTACCGGGATTCACGGCGGAGGGCATTAGGGTCGATAACGACTTGTCTCTATTTCCCCCCCACTCTACGTGTTCCACAGACATTCGACGCTCTGTACCGCCCCCGTGTAGTCGGGTGTGATCTTACCCTGCGACATCGGGATTATGGTGTCCTGTTTTGACAATTTTGTAGACTTTTTATCGCACCTCTCAGTATCTGCTCCTGGACGGCAGAGATTGGTAGGAAATGTGACCTAGTACTTCATAATTCTAGTCTTAGCGTCGCGAAGGCTTCCATTACCTGTTCCACCGGGCAACCCGAACCAGACTGTCCGTCGTGAGTGCAAGTGCAGTCACCATGCAAATACGGCCGCAGATGGAATATCGTCGCAGATGCTACCGTAGATTTTTTTTTTCCTTCTTTCGTTTTTTTCTCCCGGGTCGAAAAACGGCGAATTACGAAGAATAAGACAGCTGATATGCATGCACTCTTGAGACTTGAGTAGCACCGTGGAGATAGTTCTACTGCGACGGGGGGTGATAAACGGGAACCGGTACGCTCGATGCTGGTATCGCAGGACCCGTCCAATACTGTTCTAAGGTAACGTAGTATCGGCGACCCACCCATCCAGCACCCCCCGGATTTCTATATAAGCCAGGTTTCCCGTCCCGCAAGAACAATTCTTCAGCAGACCTAACGGCCCCTACAACACAGAAGAAAACAATCTCGCAATATAACATTCCAAAGCCCCGGGGCCTTCACTCAGAGTATATCCATCATGTCTACCACTATCACCACCACTTTGCCCATCACCGAGACCCTGCCCAGCGTTCTCACAGTCAAAGACGAGTCCACTCGCAACAAGTTCCCCACTCCTCCCAAGTACACCGGCGCTCTCGACAAGTACGAGAAATTCGATGTCACTCGCGTCGTTGGTACCGAGTTCAAGCAAGGTATCCAATTGGCAGAGCTTCTCAAGGCTCCCAACTCCGATGATCTGATCCGCGATTTGGCCATCCTCGTGGCCCAGCGTGGTGTTGTCTTCCTCCGCGCGCAGGAGATCTCCCTTCAGGAGCAGAAGGAACTTACTCAGAAGTTGGGCGCTTTGAGCGGAAAGCCTGACAGCAGTGGGCTCCATACCCACCCACTCACCCGCGAGGTAAGATCATCTCTAGTACTCTTTCGCTACCCTATTTTGCTGACAAGGTTCTGCAGTTCTCTGAACTCGGCGATGAAGTCAC
Source organism: Tuber melanosporum (assembly GCF_000151645.1). Taxonomy (NCBI): domain Eukaryota; kingdom Fungi; phylum Ascomycota; class Pezizomycetes; order Pezizales; family Tuberaceae; genus Tuber; species Tuber melanosporum. Next base: position 157,167 of record NW_003298824.1, on the reverse strand, counting down.
GGTCATTAGCACCGAAGGAAAGAAGGGTCTTAACCGCAGACTCCGCCCGTCCTACAAGGATGAGCGATCCGGCCTCGCCAGCTCAGGGTGGCATATGGAGATCACTTTCGAAGAGATTCCAAGTGACTGTATGGAATGGAATACCCCGAATAACAACTAGATACTGACCAGGACATTAGACTCCGTCTTGAAGATGACCACCCTCCCAGAGACTGGCGGAGACACCCTTTGGGCTTCCGCGTATGAGGTGAGTTTTTCACATAGTGGCGCCGGCTCCTCCGGGATTCCATACTAACATCGCGCAGGCTTACGACCGCCTCTCCCCCTCGTTCCGCCAGATACTTGAGGGCTTGACTGCCACTCATGACTCCCCCAGATTTGCTGAGGTGGCTGCCCGTGATGGCTTCCAGCTCAGAACCGACCGCGGTTCTCCCCATAACGCTGGTCTCGATTTGGTTGCTGTTCATCCCGTTATTCGCACCAACCCCGTTACCGGATGGAAGGGCCTCTTCGTCAATAGGGGGTTCACCCGCCGCATCAATGAGCTCACCAAGGATGAGTCCGACTATATGCTTGACTTCCTTTTCAAGCACGTCAGCGAGAACCACGATCTCCAGTGCCGGTGAGTACCATCCCGCTGATTTTAGGGAGTATATGGGTTCTGACAAGGTAATAGTTTGAAATGGATGGCATACGAAAACAAGAACGCCCATGATGTCGCTATCTGGGATAATCGCAGTGCTTTCCACACTGCCACAGATGACTACTTCGACTTTGGTGGTATCCGCAGAGGGACCATGTTCGTTTCCCTGGGGGAGAAGCCCTACTTTGACCCCAACAGCAAATCCCGCCGCGTGGATTTGGGTCTTGGTCCCTTCTCCGGCCAATTCGAATGGCTATAGACCTTGGAACTTGCGGAGCTAGCCCCCCTGCACAGGAGAGAAAATAGCGCTCATGGCCCACTGATTCGTTACGATTTCTTTTTTTTTTTTTGGATTGTTTTTTTCTTTTCTTTCTTTTTTCTTTTGCAATATTGGGAATGGGAGTGCATTGGGGGGTTTTGGCTTTCCTTTTTGAATGTTTTAAGTGTTTTAAATGTTTTAAATACTTTGAATGATTGCTTGGCGAATATGTATTGGGATTATCATGAACTTTGAAGACCATCATGTGAGAAACTATGTTATCTGCCTGACTAAAAAGAGTGAATAACATCTCAAGTGACCCATAGTGATTACCGATTACGGTTCGTGGTAGCTTCTGGCCGTACAGTACTCGTACATCGGTTTCTGAATTGCTTTTACCAAATCTACCAAACCCCTGATCTTGCATAGCCTGGCACTCCTTGAACCGCTCTACTCTGGTTGTGCCGTACGAGTACTGTAACTAGTACTCGTCGTACTCAAGCATAGTATTCCACCAGGGCAGGAAGTACCCGAACATTGAGGGCGTTATTTTGTTTTCACCCACACAAGTACGCACGGATGGTTGGCGCGAGATGAGTACTACTGTAGTACGGTACTCGTACAGGAGGGCTATCTGGAACATCAGTGTCTGTAAAGTTTGTTGGGGTTCAGTTGCTCGGGTACCGGTATGCTTGTCATCGTTAGCCGAACTCAGACAGTTCTTGATGGGTCAGCCCTTCTCCGGTGCCGTTGCCGTTCGTGGGTCCCGTTGCGCAATGCACTCTCTGTGGAGTGGTTTCGTAGAGTTTGGACCCTGGTTCGCCGCATGTCTTGCCAAGCCCTGTCGCTCACTTCGCTCTCGGAACAAAGGCACTCCAGGGGCAGTGAATTGGCCTATGGGGAAATGGGGTAGGGCGCCGGTACCGATGGGTGTTTCTTCTCCCTTCTGTGGATGCTTCCCGCGGACCGCTCTGTCCTGAGATGACCCAACAAATTCCCCTTAATAACCCATGGGATGCCAGTACTTGGCACGCGTGGCTGTGAAACTGCGAGGCTCCACTCATTCGGTGGTTTCTTGGGCGGGGGCCGCAACTGCAGCATGCGGTTGAGATAGAAATAACAGATTCCCATTGTTATGGGCTGAAGCGGAAAATTGCCCCGTCATGGCCTTGCAAAAGTACGCCATGTTCTCGGAGTCCTCTTCTGTTTAGGATGACATGAAAGGGGCGACCAAAAAATAGGGTAGGTTCTGTAGGCCCGGTACGTTTAATCTGCAGGCTCAAGTTGAGGGATGTCGCCTGATCAAATTTGCTTGAGAACCCAAGTCCGTGCGATGTCAATGCAGATGATACAGTCCTAAGGCCCTCATTTATTGACTCTCATCTGTCAACTCTCTTGGGAAGGAAGAGGGAAAATTGAGTGCCCTATCAAATTGATACTTTTTGCTAATGGAAACCTAAAGATAGCTCGGACTTTCGTAAGGTAGATATTTGGGATCCTTGCTTTTGTTGACTTTACTTTGAAATTTGTCATTTTCTCCTCCTATCTACCTATCCGTTCAACTGTTACCTTATTACGTCAAGCGTGTGATAGATGACCCCTACGAGCTGTTGGAAGCGAAGAAAGTTCCTTCTCATCTAACTAACAGCGATATGGGTGTCGAAACAATTTTTGAATTTCTCAGCAGTCCCGAAAGATTCCCCCAGCGCACCAGAAAGGAGGGAAATACTAGAGAGTGAGCACGATAACAAACCCGAAAGACAAACAACACACAAGCCTATTCCTGAACTCCCAGAGATTGTCTAAGAGTTCCCTCACACTACTGCAACTCTCGAACCGTGTCAGAATTGGCGATCCATTGCCGAGATCTAGGATGATTGACCTACTTCCAACCCGTCGGGGATAATCTGTCTAAACAATCGTTTGAAAGGCTCAATATATTGCGAGAACAAAACTAACTTAAGGTGTAGTATTGTCTTGGATTTGTTGCGGCCCTTATATCAATTTTCTCATGGAAAAAATGCTCACTCGAACTTCCAAAATCATGAATCATCACTCATCCACTGATTCACAACTTTCGGTTTGGCTGATTTGGTTCCTAATTTGGATCTAAGAGCGGCCCAGGGGCTCACATGAGGTCCAAAGAATTAGGATTCTTCTGGAAATTTCAGCGCATAGCGCGTTGGACCATTCGCTGAATGCTGAATTACAATTATCCATCAGGTTTTGCGTCTTTTTTTTTATTCGGGGGTGGGGCTGGCACCGAATGGTATCATAAGTCAATCAAGGCCACTGGTTATTCCACTAACGACCCAAACTGATATTATCAAAGGTAGGACAATTTATTCCCTTCTAACGAACGAGTACAATGCAGCCTACCACATGCCACTCCGCCCCCGACAAATCCAGGACATCTAGGAAGGCTATTGTGCCCGCAGGCCTGAAGCGGGGTCGAGGGTCTCAAACCCTAACCCTTCCAGATATTGGCAGTTCTGCAAGGGCCCATTCGGCATCTGACGTCAATGGAAACCGCGGGCCATCGTGGCGCTACGGTATGCGGCGGGTCGAGCGAGGTCTTGACCAAGGGGTGGAATTTTGGCGAGATGGCCTCACAGCAGAGTTGAGGCGAGAATGAAATTTGGTTTCGGTTGCGGCGCTTTTAGGGAAGGGGTGGGGTAAGGCCGGATAGAGCTTGATGCTTTCATATGAATAATTGGGGGTACCGTACTCGTACAGAGGGGAGCACGTTTTGGATTGGAGTGGGGGTTGGTGGCTTCTTGGATTGAGCACGTGTCTGAGTAGGTAAGCGATAAATTTCTTAGGGGGCTGTTACTTCCAAAGAAACTTGGAGAAGTTATCGGATCGCGGGCGACACCTTAATGGCGGCGATCTTGGAAATGTGACATCTGGGTACTGGTCTGCGGTGGCCGGAATATCGACAAACTTTCACTGTTCACCGACAAGTGTTAACGTTTAGGAGTGACATTCTATGACCCCAGATGTAAGGAATTGCTACCGGTCCGGAGATGGAAGGGCCTAAAAACCTCCCACTTCCTGGCCGGGTGTGGATGGCTTTCCTGAGATTTAGGAAGAGTTCAAAATCCCGTTATAAGAAAGAGAGCGAGAGAAACATAGGAACATCAATTTCGGAGGAAGGCGGAATTGTTGTTTTATCCCGTCTGCAAGGTGGGAGGCTGGACAGATATCTCCAAAACAAAAACAATCCCTCAACCCAATCTTCTATTTCCTATAAACCTTTCCATGTATCATACTCCTCAAACTTTCTGTCTATCTCCGCATCATTAACGTTTAACCGTTCGACTAATTATATCTAGAGGTTCCTCGCGAACAAGTTGGTTTATCTGGCGCAAGCAGCACCGGGGCCGAAGCAACGGATGCACTCGAAGGTGTTGGAAAGGTTGAGGGCCGGACTAGGTTGAATTAGTACTACTCTGCGATGACAAGGTGGAAGGCATAGTGGAAAAACTTACTTATTACCCTCAACACACTGGAACTCGTCCTCGCCTTCAATGCATTTACCATCCTTATACCCACCGAAGAAAAGGCAGACGTATTCGGGCGGGATCTTGGCACTATATCATTCAACATGGATATTTGTCCGAGGTGTTCCCCTGGGGCTGGTAGTAACTTTTTTTCTTACCTATCGACTAGGTTTGCGTTCAAGGCCCCGATGTAAGTGTCCTCGCCGGTGTTTAGGGTGAGTCGGTTTCCGGCGGCAGTGACGCCCTCCCCGGCTTGGTAGTTGGGCTCGTTCCAAAGAGTGATGCTCAACTGCTGGGCGGTGATTCTGGAAGCGGCCAAGAAGATGGTAACGGCAAGGGTTAGGAGTTGCATTTTCAAACTAGGTCTAATGTGTACTGGGGTGGGGGGTTTTTGGTGCGGAGAAGAGTATAGGTGTGGAGTGGTGAGGAAGGAAGGGAGTGATGCTCAGGGAGAATGAAGGGCTCTTTATGCAACTTCCCCGGGGGCGTTGGGGTAGCGATTCCGAGAGTTAATTCGATCAAATGGAGAGCCCCTACCCGGTGCTCGTTCGGCTGGTTAAACTTGACGCATCCTCCTGATATCCTCATGGTAACCTATCATTGGAGTCGTGGGGACTGCCTAACGGGAAATGCTCTACTTAATTTCGGGATATTCTTGGATATCGGGGAAGATGGCTTAACTAATATGTCAGGATGGGCGATATTCCTCACACCTTTCCCGTCTTGCTTGACCGTATTTACTCGGACAATCCGCTATCTCCGTCAGGCCTCTAACCTCCGCCGCCACAGACAAAACACCTCAGGAAGGAGCAGTGTTTACCTGACGTGGTATGGCTCGGGCGGGCTGAAACTTGTGGATCTCGTGAACTGGTGTTCGCAATTTCGGTAACTTGCTCAGCTAAGCCTCTCGTAGTTTAGCTCCGTTGCTTATCGATAGTGGATTGTCCGAGTAAATACAGTACCGGCACTGACTCTAGACAGAAATTCATCACTGTGGAGCCATAGGGCAGAAAGCGCTCTCCGGATCCTGGTGTTAGTTGCCATTGTGATCTGGGATCCCGGATGCCCAATATATTCAGCTCCAAAGGATTACTTCGGCTTACCACATGCTGGTTCCTACTTACCTCATTTTTCGTAAGAGTTTTGGGTTTTATAGAGCGGCTGTTCCCTTCAGATTGACTTGTAACAGGTTTCCAGTGTTCCGGTAGGCCAATCCGAGAAGGGCTAGCGCATCCCGATAGTGGAAGAAATCTGTCAGGGCAATACGTTGTTATACCGGTAGTTTATCAGAACAATGTTAGCTTACCCCGGTTTATAATGACCTGAACTGCTGCCGCACTCTGACATTGGTTTTTCTCCTTTAAATACCCGGGACCCCACAAAAAATCAAAGGGGGCTCATCTTCCAGTCTCACCGCAGATCAATGATCTCGTTCGGTCACCATCGACATCACAAAGGGGGAACCAGGTGTTGCGTGGACAAGGAGAGCAGCAAAGTGAATAATAAATTTTGAGCCTCGCCCTTACCTTTTTTTCCTCTGTGCAACCCTAGCAATTGTAATCTCTCACCGCTAGATTACTGTCTTTAATGTGGTGGAGGGGTCGTAGTCGGGTAGCTTTTACTATAAAACTGCACCTGCTATTTGCAGTACAAGGAATACTGCGGTCAAGTATGCGACATTAGCAAGGACCCGGGCAGGTTTCCTTGCGGCTGTGGGAACACTGCGGACGGCAATGGGCAAGAGCCGGGAGTTAGAGGATATTGGGCGGAGGTCTTGGTGGAGGAGAATGGGCAGTCAGCCGGCATCGTCATAGGGTCTAGAATGAGTGTCTGGAAGGATCTCGAAAGACCCAGAACATGACCGGATTGATTATGGTTTTTCTCTTGTTGCACGATGTTCTTAGAGGCGGGTAGAAACCGGTGCAATACCTGTGAAATGTTCAAAGGTGCTATTTCTCAATGGAACCGTAGGAACTAGAATTACTGGAAAAACCTATGATACTAATAGGTCGTCCAAAATTTCCCCCTCTGGGTTAATAGGGAAAACACAGCGAAGAAATTCTCCTCCAGTCCTCAATCAGGACAGACAAAAAATAAAAACTATAAACGGATCTTATTGGGAGAAGAATCTTTAACACCCTAGCGAGACACTCAATTATTCTAGTTTTTATGGTATCGTGTTAGCGGGACACCTAAATTAGAACATACTCGTACCAGCTGGTTGACAGCGCTGCTTAGTAATGCATAGAAAATCAGTGCCTGGGCATAAATTTGTGTTTTCACTGCCGGTGATCGCTCGATAAAATATTAGATTTAATAGACTCGAAGAGGCTAGTTCGGGCTAGTTCTATGGAGTTCTTTTCTCGAGAAAAACCTTGTCGCTGAGAGTTCGTTATTGATTCTAGCTTTGGGGGAGGGTCTATTCCGGACGCCTGGCACCACATCGCATCAGTTGATATGTTTGAGCGTCACAATTTATTTTTTTCAAACAAACATTCGAGTCAATAGTAGCCACAGGAGTATGCAATGTATAGTCATACCCCACAACCCTGGGTGGCTAAGGTTTCAGGGTTTCGTGCTGCTCAAATGGGTAACTTATACAAGGCAGAGGAGGAAGAATGTTCTTGGTATTATACAGTAATTTGCATGCAGCACAACATATTGTCTCTACCAATATTTATGACAATTATTTTACACAATCTGGTTATGGCCCCTATGATTTCTTTCGTTCGGCGAACACTCGAAGATCGTTTCGCAGCATCAGCAGAATACCCTAACTCAGGCAATACCTCAAGGAGAGCAACCCTCTATGTTCCTCATAGGATGCCAAAGGCAGGAGCAATCCTACCAAGCCAGTTTATCACCCAATTTTAATTCTCGTCTTTTCATCCTCTTTTCCTTTTTGGGTGGCCCTTCTAGGTTTGTCTCAGGATCCGGTTCCGTAGAAACAAATTTAATAGCCACAGAGGATAAGGTATGCCCGAATTCCATATGACTCTGGATACCTTTGCTTTCTCATTCAAAAAAAAGCTTTCGCGTAGGAATGGGAGGTTGTCGTGGGATTCATACGGTTCAGCGGGGTATCTAGCTGACTGGGAAGGGGGAGATAGTAGGGCCCGAATGTACTCGGTTCCATTCTTTTCAGTATGCACTTTGGTTTAACCTGGTTTCTTTTAGCTCTTGCTCCTTCTTCCGGTTTTTAACTTTTGTCCCCCAGGCTTTGACTGCTATTTTTCCCCTTGTACAACAGTGATCGATTTGGCCGCTCATCATATATGCACGTCCTAGCACTCGTTCAGCTTACTTTTGATGATAGAGCACTACTGAGGGCACTGCCCACCATGGTAGAGGTATCCTGATATTATCGATGGGAGGGCACTGGGATAGGCGTTCTGGGGTGGCAAGAAATACGGAGGATATGGTATGGAGCGAGAAATGCACAATCGCACCCGCTATCCCGGATAGCCAAAACCTAAAGAATCTGCCCGGCGCCGCGGGTGGTGGGGGCTAGCACGTTAGGTTTTGATGTAAAGAAATCCGGGACTCACAGAGATTCGTTCTGGATAGGATACCGGGGTATCCAAATTATCGGGTTACGGGATTGGGTTACGGGAGGGCGGGGTGTGCTGTAACGTCTAAGGCCAGAGACGGATTATCTGGAGTGCTCGAGGTTTTGCTTGAGGGAGTGGTTAATATGTGGTAGAGAAACTAAGGGAACTGTTTTGCGTCGTTGTGTCGCTTTCTGCCCCTCCCTCTCCCTATTCTTCATTCGTTCTCAATCGATCATTCGTCTGTATTTCCGCTTGGACACGCGTATCAGGCGACTTACTCGTATCCGGTAGGAGGGTGGTGGGGTTGTGTGAGCGCTCGGGTATACACGGATTCTTCGCTATATATTTTGCAGTCGCTGTTATTCTGTGCTACTTGCCTGCGAGTATGATCTTGGTTATTCTGTCTATATTTCTGTATTGTATTGAATTGCTGTGCAGACACATTGCTGCCAAAAGAGTACTCTCGGCACATACGACTTTCCTTTGGCTCATGACCCCTCACTCGAGAAACTTTGGGTTCTGGCTTTGCTATTAGGATTTCTTTTCCATTTATCCCTTGTGCGGTTATTGAGGTTCCTTCCTTGACTCTTTGTCAGTCATTGGGGAATGTCCGTGCAAATCCTGTTTATAAGTAGCTGGATCATTTACCACTTTTTTGCTGATAATATATTACGTTGAACCATCTATCGGCCTCGGAGTTGCCGAAGCCTTTACCGGATCATCAAGTTATGTTGCTTCAGTACCATATATGGACCTTTGCCGAGTTACCGGGAAAAAATTGAGCCGTAACTTAACGGTTGTACCCGTGGTGGGCTAAGGTGGGGAACGATACCGGTACTGTTAGGTGTGAGAATGGACAGAGAGTGGTGGTTACGTGTTGTCAGTATATAGCCGCGAGGTATCGTCGTCAGCACTCAGAGAGACTATGGGTAAGGGGACTACCCCTATATGTAGCTAGTTCAGGAGATTCCCGAGAGAGAGAGAACGAAGAAGGGAACACCTCCGAGCAGCAGCAGAAAGTCTCTGAGTTTATGAGAGGTTTTCAGTTCCTGAGTTGAGGGATCATTGACCGGTGAATTTCTTTCATCCCCATATCACGGGCATCATCGATTTTCATCCACTACAAACCCTTAACCGTTCTGCAAACTTCTCAGAGACCTACTCCTGATTGTTGTGATTAAACCCCCAAGAGGTGAGAACGATAACCCCTGGTGAGGCTAATAGAGACAACTTCAAGGCCACCAGAGAACTGGTCCATTCTCCATCTTGGGTCGTCATATATCTCTCTGCCATTTCCCGAAAAGAACGCCACACACCTTCAACCGAGGATCCACAATACGACACAATAAGATAGAGTACCGTAACTCGCCATACACTCACCAGATGCTGTTAGTCAGGTCGGCGCTGAACAATACTTTCGGTCCCGGTGGAGATGTATGAGGCGGAAAGGGTTTACATAGGCGTGTAGGGGGGGGGGAGGGCAAGCCTCGGTTTAAGTTTTTGCAGACAACATTTACTACACCTTAAATTATAGTTGTTAGATTCAGTACCCGAAGACTGTTGTATCTCATGGTATAAAGTTTGATGCCAGGTAATGTAATGGTGTATTTTGTCATAGAAACTCGTGTCATGGAAAATGGTGATGGATTAACCTTCCTTATAACAAACAAACGGAATTTAGATGGTCAACCTGTGGGGATTAGGGGGTGGCGGGACAAGAGATTTAAAGAGAGGTGTTTGGTAGTATAAAAGGAGGACTGAGTGCAAGAGGGGGTTACTGAGGAAGAGTCGATTAGAATCATGATATCCTTATCTTCAGCGATAGTGTTATTTGTGTGTTTGATTTGAGTAAAGTACGGTATCATCTGAACACTACCGTACAACACTCTGACTATCGCTAAACAATATTGATATTTTTACACCTCTATCAAACTCTCCCTTACCTCAACGTCGTGAGGTGTACAAGATCGGTGGAGGTTTGGGTCTTTAGGGACTGTTGTATAACCTGATGCACTTTGACTAAAAGTATATTTGGCACCGCGAAAATAATATATGTTGACCTTCAGGGGAGAGATCGCTATATGATCTGGCACCCCTGGGGGCTCATATTATAAGGCGCTCGTTAATGGGGGTTCGATGTTCCAGTTGTGTAACTTGGGTCAAGGAGTCCAAGTATAAAGAATAATTTGGTCTGGTTTAAGGTATGTGGTTCTCATCCTGTACGAGTATGATATAATAATAGAGCTGCACTTGCTCGTGGGTCAATCCATAAGCCCACTGTTAGTCCGATTCAACATTAATATGTTTTTGGAACACTCTCATATCTGCCTGGGGGAGTCATAAGGAGGGGTTGGGTGAGTTTATATTGTGCAGTTAGTAATTCCCACTATATTTAGTTCTCTGATAGCCGCTTTCCCCAGGCTCGAGCACACTCGGAGGCTCTAGGAAATTCGTGGATCAAGGAAAAGGAACCTCCGGGAACGTAGCGGCACGGTACCAGAATACCAGGTGGTCCAGGTAGGTATCATATCCAGCAACAAACAGTTGGGTCTATCGCATTTGAGTCCGGTGGAATTGTAAACGTTAGAGTAAATCTGGGGGGGGATATTTTCCGATTTGGATTACCGATCTTCTCACCACCCTGGGCACCCGGCCATCCTGGTTGGCTTGGTTTTACGAAAAGATTGGAAAGTGAAGGATGCCGGATACGGTTCGTGGTGGATGGCTTCCGGCTGGACTTTTCCTTATACCGAAAGTAGTCCCTCCGTACATTTTATTTGAACTATCATTTAATTCCAATATAGCGAAAGTTTCACACCTTCTGTTGTTGATCTCAACAGAGATTTATATTCGGTAAATACAAGTATAACTGCAGGTAAAGTGGTGGAAGGACGTTAGGGATTTAGAGATCCAATGAGGCTAAACAAAGTGGGAATTAAGGATGGACACTAGGAATACTGTTTGGTAAATCTCAATTTAATAGGGTAATCTGTTTCTTTAGTCAATAACGATAGCAGGTGGGGTCTATATGCCCTCGATCACTTGCTCGGGTTGTTCCCTTCTTGGATGCTGTTTCGTGTTTCGTCGGTAGTGATCACAGGCGGATATATATCATTCTGGCGACTGGCAGAAGAGACTTGACTATAGGCTAATTCTGTAGCCAAACAGTTTGTTTTTCTTTTTACAGGTACTATATAAAATTGCCATCACCAATAGCATGTTAAATTCCTTTTTACCTAATCCCGCTTATTCCATCCCGCTTTGCCGTGTGTCCCGGGCTGCTACTGAGGGGAACATCCGACGTCGAGTGTGGTTGGATCATCGTTCCCTACCCACACGTCGTAGGGGGGCTAGGGAAAAGGATTCTAACATATATTTAGGGTGAAGGAGGCGGACTACCGGTACCGGTACGTGTGACCCGATAGGTCATTTTCACAATCCGAGTGGGGATTTCAACCCCCACATTCGATATTGGACAAATGAGTGCTGTGCTAACTTGTTTCGGTTACTAACGCCATTGCACTGTGTGGGATATCAGGGTCGTGATTTTACTGACATTGCGTGAGGTTTGGGCCTGGACACGCAGCTGTTGGGTGCGGTATGGCTTCTGCCATTTATACCACTCATCACTGTGAAGGAGTGCAGTATAGGTTGCAGCCTGGGGACTAGTGGCACGTTGTCAAAATTTTCAAACCTTGGCCCATTGCCGTCCCTCAATGGACGCTGTGTATTTCCAGCTTAATTAGAGGTAATTGAGGAACTAGAATGAAGCAAGAGTGAGAAGAGATGAACTGGGAAGAGTCCTGAATAATACTAGGTATAGTGGTTTGTTGCATGTGGTGCGAGTGTGCGATAAATGTATATCATTTTTCCCTTCGGACCCCAAACACAGTGCTATTGAGATAAGGTGAACCTTTAACAGGCTGTTCCTCAGCTCTCTCAGCCAGGAGCGCAACCTTTGTGTCGCTTGGGATTCATGATCCTCATTAGTGGGCAATACTCTGGTGGTTGGCTGTGATGTGGGTACCTAATATATTCATCTCGACTAGATTGCGGATACGTCGGGAGCGTAGTTTGAAGTCTGGGGGGGAAAGCTTATACGGGAGGTGACTCAGATTTAGTGTTCCGTGGCCGCTACTACGAGACTATAGGTTAGGCGACCTAATATAAGAAGTGGAGCTATTTCTATGAGATGTTATATGAACTGTTGGTATTGGCGACAGGGAAAAAGATGGGGGTGTTTGAAGTTCTCTCGATCTAATCAAATTTTGGCGGAGGATTTAAATTTCAATCCAAATGCCCAGAGGCATTCCACCCACAAAGTCCAAAAGAAATAGTCACTCGCGACTCGTAAAGATTCCGGCTATCCTTGCGCCAGAGCCACAACCAGTCACTGCTTTCCCCAGAATTTCTCGAAGGGGTCATCTTCCCCAGCGTCCTCGATCTCGCCGCCGATGATAAACTCAAGGACACCCCGAACCCTATCGTTGAGCAAGCCTCCGCTACTGGCGCCGGCGGCATCATATCCGGCCTTTCTTGCCTGGTATTCCCTTTCCCGACGGCGCTGGAGCGCTCGGTCAACACGAACGGGTGCCGCTAACGTAACTCTGACTAATTGCACCGTGAGTCGCATCCGGCCAATTACGTCGAAGTAGCCTAGCGAGAGGAGCTTTTTCGACACTCGGTGGATGCGAGACAATTCGATTGATAGGAGAAGGAGATAAGTTCGTGTTGTGAGAGTCATCTCCCGCATTTTGTTAAAGGCCCTCTCAATCGCAACTGCGAGAGCAATCTTTAGTGGAGGAAGGCGGTGTTATCGGGGGGAACAAACCGATGGTATTGTCATTTACCACCTCAGGAAACTCCTGATTTAGCTTGCCCATGACACGTCTCACCAACGCAAACTCCCCACTTAGGAGCTCGCCCATAATGCCCTTGACCGCACCTTTGAACCCTGGCCTTCCACCGCCGCGGCTGGACTCCCGGTCATAGTGGGCACGTAATGAAGGTTTCTTCAAAATTTCGTAGGCATGGGATAAGCGCTGAAACGCAGCGGTGGATCCCTCGTGGGCAGGCCGTCTATCTGGATGAATGATCTTACCCCGTTGGATGTAGCATCTGCGCAAGTCGTTAGGCGAGGACGATCGGGGGGCTCCAAGAATTTTGTAGAGGTCTTCCTCGGAGAGAATATCTATGCACAATGTAAGGGCTCATTCCACATGGCTGAGAGTGGTAAATGGGGGATCAAGGTAAGGTAGGGGCGGGGTTCATACGGTCAATGAGGGTAGCTTTATCAGGCTTCTCCCGGGCCGTCGCCATGGTTGAGGGCAAGAGGAGGATGAAGATTCGATCGAATCCATTACGATGATAAGAAGCTGCAGGGATTCAAGATAGTTACCGGATCGGCTGCTCGTAGAGGGCATGCAAGCGTCTGGTGAGGGTTTAGGGTACGGTACCTGGTGCGGTAGGCAGGGTTCAGGATGCAATGATGTCGCGGTAGACTATCGTATAGTACTATTATGATTTTCCAGGAAATGAGGCTCAAAATCATTGTTAGCGAGCTATCTTTTAGAGCCGCAAGACATGCTACGAAGATCATACTTGAGTACCGTAGTCTCTGGGGCATAGATGACTAAGCATGATTTGTGATCCCCAGTGTCCCTAAGCGGTTGGAGAATCATCTTCTTATCCCTCACGGAGCAACTCTCCCTTGGCCACCAACTTCTGCGGCAGCGTTAAAATACCTCTTCACTGGTCTTCCGTACCAGAGAAATTGGGGCAGAGCTTGACGTGCCCGAAACGCCCAGCTGGAGGGAACGGGAGGACAAAGCCCCCGTTGTCGCTACTGACGGTAGACTACCCACGATAGACAATGAGAGAACCGAGCTCGATTTACTATGGGGAACCCGTGGAGGACTGGAATATTTGCGCAATCTCCTATCGTAAAATCGTCCACCAAGCCGGCATTCCTTTTTGTTTTTCCTACTCACTGGGGTTCGAAGGGTAGTGAAGATGACCCCACGGAGGTTTTCATTCATATTATTCGTCTCCGCACGATTAAGCGCAATTAAACACCAACATTCGTAACAAAAGCACATTTGGACAGAGCTTGACGAATCCTCAGTGTGCTGGCAGCATCTACGGGGTCTCTTACATTACGGGAAATTAATGTCTTGTTTGGAACGAGGCGCGATTTCGGAGTAATCAAGGACCCCTAGGATCTTTGCTTCTGCTCAAAAGCCTTGAAAACGATTCCTTAACCATGGGCACCTACAGAATTGATGTATGGGGGGCCGTTGATAGTCATTTGCATAAACGCGCCCCCACCGGCCACGAAGATAGTCATCGGGCATCCGCTCGCGACATTTTCAGGATCTGTAGATGGGTTTCTTTGAGCCCATGCAAAGGTGGCTCTAACAGATTTCCGACATAACTTGAGGCGCACTAGGAAAGCTGTGACTATGATGGTCCATTCCCTGATGACATCGCGCATTTGGTGATGGCATCGTTGTTTGGGCGGCACGCAGTGCTTGAGGGTCTTTAAAGGAAGGAGGGGATATCGATCTGCGATCCGCACGATATGGCGCTCCATTGGACGTAGTAGCTCATCTGGAAGGCAATGCCTGTCTAGGTGACGAAATGCGCAACATCTTACATCTGGGGAAGCCTCCATGAGCGAAGCAGCTTGTGTATAACTGACAACAAATTTACCTCGTTTTATAGAAGGTATGTGGATTCACTATCGCCAGAGGGGGCTGGAGACAATTGGTAATCTGTTCCGCGCTTCAGAACGCAAGTCGAACCCCTCTGGTCGTGTCTTCGTTGCTGCGTCATTTTTCTGATACTAGAGGGTCTGGAGCTACAGATCATTATTGAATTGCGCAGTGAATGCTGGGCAATCGCCCAGGACTCGGGATTGGCCGGGTGGCGCGGCGTGTAAGTCAGCAGCTACTATATACTCCTGGATAACAGGATAGAATACGGTTTCCTGAGTTGTGGGTTTTCAACAACAAGGCTTACGGCAGCGATTTGGACACAGTTGACTCAAATTGAATGCCTGGACAAAGATGCAAAGATCGAATTTGAATATCCTAACCGGAGAATATTCTCACGAAGAGAATAGGTAATGAAAAGAAACAGAAAGACTGATTTGACCCAAATACGGGTAATGGAGGAAAGAGAGAGACGGATTGGATAGTGAACAAAAACAACTAATAAAGGGAAAACAGGCTGCCTTTTATCCTTCTCTGGATCATCCTGATCCACTTCCACATACTCCCAGCGTATGCCGCGTTCTCCATCATGCTCTATCCCACTGCCGCCCATTGTTCTACGTCAGCCGAGGACGGGGGGGTTCCACAAGGGTACGTTCTGAGCGAGGATAAGATTCGGAGTAGGACCGAGGATATTCGGTATTTCCATATGATAGGAGTTTGGTTTGCTGGTTGGTCGGGTTCCTGGCTTGTAAGCTCCGGCTACTTCAATAAATTATTATCCTGGTTCCCCAAGGAGTCTGACAAATCTCTCAAGCCAAGTACACGAGTGGCGTTTTGCCAAGGAATTATTGCAATTACTATGGAAACCGGAATCTGTGTCTTAGGAACCGTGATGGTATAATTGCTGGGAGGAGAATGTGGTTGAAAAATGTGTAAATTACGGTAGAATTGTTTATGTGGGGTGCTCTACGTAATCTGCGAAGTGCAGCGGCATTGGGATGCCACTCGTGGCGGATGTTTTAGTAGTTTAATATATAAACCGGAAATTCCACGTCCACGTATGTATGATAGTAGCTTCAGGTGCGAGGATTCCTTCTATAAGAGCCTTTCTTCTAATCTTCTACTTATCTTACGAACTCCGGTGCTCTTTCCTGATCTCTGCCCTTACCAGCGCACTTGGGAGGATACTATTATGGTCGAGTAGTTTGAAACTTACCCCACCGGGGAAAGTCAGTGCAGGCAGGAAGTGAGCTTTCTAACACGAGCTAGAACTCAAACAGGCATGGACTTTGATAGACCTTTTTGTTCAGAGGCACATGGGATTTTTAATATCGGTAGCTTGATGCTAACCTTCGGCTTCACAATTTCTCACCTGACCATTGCCAATTTGTGTATTGGCTCGAAATCAAGGCTTTATTGCGCATAGCTCTGGTACGTACAGTACAGCCAGTCGTCAGAAGTGTTCGTGATCTGCAACATGTTTAATTACCGATGGCGCCATTCATGGTGGGGTAGCGGAGTTGTGTCGACCATGAGCATTTGCGCGCGCAAACGAATGAAAGAATGTGCGAACAACCAACTACAATCAACAATACCCTATTGATAATAATTTTTTTTTAGTGGGGTAAGTAATATGGTATCAATAAAAAGAAGCCCAGGACTACTCGTAGTGCGGTCGTACTGCCGTCGTCCTCACCCCGTTTAGGACGGACTGGGCGAATGGAAGCACTGCTGGTACAGTAACCAGAGAAAAATTGTTCAAGGGATCGTGGGAATGGGAAGTTACAACGACAATCGCGCTGGGGTGTAGAAGCTGCCACTCTTAGCAGGGTCTGTCGTATTTTTATTTTATCAGCGGAAGGATAAATGCTACGGGTTTTTTCCCCCGCCGCCCTGCACGCAAAGAAGGCGGGAATTTCTGACGTCCGAGTGTGAGGCTCAATAATTCCGGTTCTTCATAGATGCCTTTACGGACTACCGTAAAAACTCTTGAAATCCGCCATCTCAGGCCGGTGTGTGGCGTGCTATAGCAGGGAGTACGCAATATCTTGGCTGGCTATTTAGGGAAATGATAAGTGACAAGGTGACACTGTGTCGTATAATTTCAACTTCATGGGTATCAATATACTTGTCCGGTGGCCAGGGTGCTTGACTACCAATACTTGACGAAGAGGAATTTCAGGCATCTATAAATGCTACATTGATGTTTTCGTCTTCGGCCACAGAAATGTTTGCCTCTGGGGGTGCGGTCCCAATATCCTCCCTCCAATTTCCAATCTCCAGCCCAGAAAAGCCCTTAACATCTAACTCAGAGTCAGCACTTCCATCCACAGGAAGTGATAATCCCACTTTGCGAAAAGCCCTGCATATGATGTCTTTTTTTTCCCTATGAAACCTGTAGAAAACCTCACCCACACAGGAGGTTGTAAGTATCCGGCGTTGGCGTACACTCCACTTCTGAACGCTTTCGATAGTTTCAGCTTGGAAAATTGCCATATCGGTTTGCTCGCGGATAAGATCTTTGAAGGGCTTGTTGATAGCGACGTCGAGAGGCGGTACCAGACTTGTGCAGCCACCTGGGATTAGGGAGGGTGTAATATTTTGTGATCGCATTTTTTATAGAACGGCTGGGGTCTTATGAGACCCCATTATATCAATCGCAAACAAGGTAGGGCGACCATCAAGTACTGGAACTAGATAGTCCTCAATGTAGCGTAAAAATAACTTGTCATTCATGTATGCTTTCTCGTTAAATTCAACGAGCACTCGGGAATCATATTTTGACCGCTCATCTCCTAGCTGTGTACCCTTTCCCCGAAAAATCGCCATTGGGGGAACCCGAGCAACCCCATCCACAAAAACACACAAGACCAGCGATGCCTGTCTTTTATCCCAGCCACTCTGGGAGGACTTAGTCCAAACAGTTTTCTCTCCTCACATCTCGTATGTTTTACCATCGAGGTATTTGAAAGGGATCGGAGTCTCGTCCAAATTGCAAATATTGGAGAGCTCAAAGCGGCAGACTGGATGGCGGAGAACAATATCAAGAAAAGGGTTTGGAGAAGGCTGAGAGTTTCGTCAGTTGAATCGTAACCAGTTAACAACTAGTACTTGGTATTCTGCCGGTATCTTTTGGGCTTTTTTTGTGATATATCTCAAGCTAATTTTGTGTCGACCAAGGAAGCCGGCAAACCACCCATTGCTAAACAGAAAGAGCTCAGAACTAACCTCTGGGTACAGCTCATGGAATCGTAACATCGCTTGTACTTGAAACCACTCTCTCCGTATAATTATTCCCTCTTTCCTCCATGCTTTAAAGTCTTCGAAGAGCTTTTCTTCTAACTCTGGCCACCAACATAGGCTTACCCCCTCCTTTAATAGGGCCTGAACAGTTGAGTTAATCCCAATCCCCTCAATAGCCTTTTTTTTTTTTACCCATTCCCCAATTGTCCACCGGGGAATACCATACAGCTCTGACGCTTCTTGCTGTGTTGGCTTTCGGTAGCGGTTTCGCTTTACAAGCGGGACTCGGTGGTGTTCGAGGAAGGTCAATGCTCAAATCTTTTGGCGCTGGCTATAGGTATGCTTGGGGCGGAGTACTCGCTTTAGGTCTCGTTTGTGGAGAATACGCTGGCTAATTGTTTTTGTTTTAGGACCTCGTTGTGTTTTTTTTTTGGGTTTTGTTGTAGCCATACTGGTATGGACACTTCGCCTGGCTCAGAATGAGTTAAAAAAAAATAGATATTGACTTTGTAGTATAGAAACTAGATACTACCTATGGTCCCCCTTTGTCTTTCGCTTGTTTTATATACAGCTTGATATTTCTCCCCAACTTACCAGTGAAAGTCAGCTACCGTACAGACTCACCAGTGGAGTCTAGGTAAGACACTGTGAGTCTAGTATCTCTCCTCCGGGCATGAGAAATGGTCACAATCGTCTTCTATCCGCACTCTGTAGAGTCATAAAGAGTCACTTCAGAACTCATGATAGTTCTGTAATCATTGGAATGCTTTGGGATACGAGCCTTTTCATCTTAAACGCGGGATAAATGACTGTTTTTTATATCATCTGTGCGCAAAATCCTAATTTTGGGATCATCATCGCTTATCACTCATTCTTGTCGATCACCCTCGGCTAACCACAAATGGCAGTAGCGCGATCGCCTGAGATGGCGGATTTCAAGAGTTTTTTACGGTATTGGGGGGGTTTTCAACAGCCACACCTCCCCCCACCATGATGAGGCTGCCAATCGGATGGAATATTTCATGTGCAGCAGGCGCTGATGTGACGTGAGTGATTGAGTTGTGCCGGGTCAACTTGCCTGCTTTGTTCGCGGGGCACATTTGCGCTCTCAAGAGAGGGTAATTTTCTTCCTCCTCCCCAATCCACCAGTTAATTCTTCCTTACTCGGCTGAATATTGCCTTTACAAATATCGAAGAACACACTCAGTTCCTACGTCGAACAGTGCAACTCGAGCATCCATCGATCATATGGAAAATCAGTTCATCCAGGTGTATGCTCTTTGGATATTTGTTGTATATATTTGCGCCCCTAATAATCGGTGTTAGTGGCTCCCCGCACATTATTTGTGGTTCTGGTAGCGGCAACCACGGTTCTGGCAACAGGATCAACTCTGGTAATCTCAACATCTTCAGCAATAATTACTATGGCCACAGGGGCACGAACCCACCCCAGAACTATGCCGAAATCTCGAAGTGCCTTTACACATCTGATTACGAGTCGCATCGACGCCGAATTGCTACGCCAGCCAAGGGAACGTGCATCTGGGTTACCAAGCATCAAAAATATACGGAGTGGTTGGAGAAAAAAACTCCAGGTCTCCTCTGGCTATCGGCAGATCCAGGTTCCGGAAAGTCGGTCATTGCTTCATTTCTTGTAGATCATTTGGGGGTTAAATTGGGCACCACCATTTGCTATTTCTTTTTTAACGAAGATAGCGAGGAACAGAGGGGCGGGGCATTTGCTCTTTCCGCTATTCTACACCAACTTTTTGCGCAGAGAAAGCACTTACGGCGCTATGCCCTGGAAGCATTTGAGGATAAAGGAGATCGGTTTACCAAGGAGGTGGATACCTTATGGAATATTTTGGTTAGGGCGGCAAGTGAGTGCGGTGATGTGATCTGTGTGGTAGACGGCTTGGATGAGTGCGAAGAGGATACCCGGGCTCAGCTTATCAATCACATGACTGCTTTTGCCGGGCGACAAACCTACAATGCACCTCTTAAATTCTTTGTTACAAGTCGCCCGTACTTTACTATCGAGAAAGGACTTGGCACACATGCAGCCACCATCAGACTGAAAGGGGAGGACGAAGTCGACGCCATTACAGCGGACGTTACTCGGCTCATAGACAAGGGTATTAGGAGCCTTGAAAATCTTTGGGGACAATTCGGAAAACTAGAGAAATTGCGTAAACTCCTCACGTCGTCCGCTGACCGGACATTCCTTTGGGTTTCTCTTATCCTTGGGATCTTGAAAGATAGCAGTGCCGGCTCGCCAGAGGCACTAATTCAGCTTGCCACTACTTTACCTAACACTATGGCTGAATTATACACCAAGATTCTGTCCAAAAGCACCGATTGGAAGAACGCCCGGAGGGTTCTGCATATAGTGGTAGCGGCTGAAAGGCCTCTTACTGTTGAGGAAATGAACGTTGCACTTACTATCAAACCGGACCATAAGTCTGAGAACCATCTCAGGGACGGGCTTTACCCTCGCTTTGACTTGACCGTGAAAGATTGGTGCGGACTTTTCGTGCGGGTTATCGATTCGAAGATTTACCTCGTTCACCAAACGGCTAGGGAATTCCTGATTAAAGGAAGCTTGCCTAGTGAGGAGTGGCAGTATACCCTATGTCCCATGGATTCTAACTTCATACTGGCTGATATTTGTATCACATATCTCTCACTAGATGATTTTGAAAACGACCCATTCACGGTGGATACATTCAGTAATGCTACAATGGAGGCCCACAAGTATACCCTTCTCGATTATGCAGCGAGCCATTGGGCGCGCCACTTCCGGAAATCGCAGGATCGGCAAATGGATTTATTCGAGTCTACTAAACTGATTTGGAAAGGTGGAACCAATAGGTTTCTGGCTTGGTTTAAGGTGTATTGGGGAAATAGTACCCGGTATTATCCCCAGTGATTGTACACATTTGATAATAGCGTCTTGACATAGGCTATGGGCTAGAGTAATGAATTTCTGATAGGCTTATTGTGTACTGGGAGAATAGTGGTCGGTATCGTCTGTTTCCCGGGGATTTTACACATTTGATGGTAGCATCGTGGCTGGGAATGCAGAGTGTAGTTGAGCGGCTCTTGGAAGAAGAAGCAGATATCAATGCGGAATCCAAACATTATGGCACAGCATTGAACATAGCAGCTATCTGGGAAGACAAGGAGATAGCCGGAGTGCTGCTGGGAAAGGGTGCTAGAGCGGTTCTAGGCGGGAAGGGGTATGACATCTCGAAGGTGAATACACTTTCTACTCTGAAGTTCTTGGTGCGTTTCTTACAAGTTGCTTTTCATAGACGGTATGTGAATTTGTGTTCGTGTGAGGAGGCACGAGCTGATCCAGAGCATTTTTTGGATTACAGAAGGCAAGTCGAAGTCCCTTATTATATCTTGACTGGCGTCTCAATGGCTTATAGCTGGGGCCTGGAACCACAGAGAGTGAGTCAGCCGCGTTGAATATTTTGGGGAACGGTGACTAAGGATGGACGAATTCATGAACGTAGAGTGTAAGTTAGCCATTGCAGGGCTAGTGGATGGTAGAATATGATTTGCTGACTTTAGGGGAGGTGCAGGAGGTACGTGGCTCAGTTGATACCCCGGCTGGTGCGGATCACGGCTGACTGTAGACCGGCGAGGTGCTGTAGCTTGTATGGCAATGTCTCAACGCTATTTTTGACACAGGGACTTTTCTGACCCAAGGTCGTTCGGTGTTGCAGGAAGTAAGCGAATAGGTCGACTACGGTTCGGGGATGTGAAAATTGCTAACCTCTGACACTGGGTTTTGCAGGCGGTAATTGAAGGAGATCAACCACAATTATGGGTGAAGACAACACTAATATCTGGCGGGCTGGGTGTTGTAGGAGGCAAGTGAATAGGGCTAACTACAACTCTAGAACTAGGAAATTGCTGACATTTGACTCGCCGAGTGTTGTAGGAGGTAAGTGAATAATCACAGTCCCATGACTAGACAATTACTGACGCCTGGCTCTCCAAATTTTGCAGTTGGTAAGTCGGCGGTATCAGCAACGGCGACGAGGGAAGCTAGTCGTTGAGCTAAGGCTTGTTGAGTGTTATAGGTAGTAAGTGAAGGCATCGTTCACAGTTCGGGGGAGGGCAATGCTGACCTCAGGCTTGCCGAGCGTTATAGGCGGTAAGTGAACAAGATAAGCCACAGTTCCCAAACGAGACAGTTCCTGACCCATCCCTCACGGAGTTTTGTAGTTGGTAAGCCAATAATATCAGCTGCGGGTTTTGGGGCGATTAATTTCTGACCTCTTGCTCGCCGAGTGTTGCAGTTGGTATGTGGGGCGGTCAACCACAATTCTGTGAGGACAGTTACTGACCTCTGACTTCCTGTGTCGCAGCCGGCAAGTAGACAGGATCAACTACGGATTTGGCTTTGGGTGGCTGTTAACCTTTGGCTTTCTGAGCGCTGTAGGCGGTAAGTGAACAATAATAATCACGGTTCTAAGACGACAATTGCTGACTTCCGGTCCGCCGAGCCTTGCAGGAAGTAAGTGAAGAGATCAGCCACATGTCCGGACGAGCCAGTTGCTGACATCTAGCTGCGGGATATTGTAGGAGGTTAGTGGATAGAATCAACAACGAGGTAATTACTTACATCTGTATAACTGTGTGTTCTAGCAGGTAAGTGAGCGCGATCAACCAGGGTTCTAAGGGCAGGCAATTGCTGACTTATGGTTTGCCGGACCTCGTAGGAAGTAAGTGAAGGGGATCAACCGCACATCCGGAGACACTAATTGCTGACATCTGGCGGGTGTTGTAGGAAGTAAGTGGATAGAATCAGCAACATTTTTAAGGCAAGGAAATTGCTGAAATCTGTGCCGCTCTACGTTTTAGCGGGCAAGTGAATGAGATCAGCCACATTTCTAGGACTAGGAGACTACTAACACCTAGCTCGCTCGGTGTTGTAGGAGGTAAGTCAACAGTATCAATAACATTTCTTAAGCAAGGCGACGGCTGATACATGTATCACTGAGTACCGGTATTGTAGCGGGTGGGTTAATGAGATCAACACTTGCTCTAAGCTAAGGCAATTGCTGACCTCTGGCTCGCTGGGTGCTGTAGTTGGTAAGTGAGAAGGATCAATCACGATTTTGGGACAAGGAATTTGCTGACCTATGATATCCCGAGCCTTGCAGGAAGTGAGTGAACAGAATCAAACGCGGTTCATGGAACTGGCAATTGCTGACATCCGGTTCGGTGAGCCTTACAGGAAGTAAGTAAACAGGATCAAGCACAGTTCTTGGAACAGATAATCGCTGACCTCTAGTTCGCCGAGTGTTGTAGTTGGTAAGTAATTGGGATTAACCAGGGCTCCGGGACGAAGCAATTCCTAACTCCTTCCTCGCCGCGTGTCGCAGTTAGTAAGTCAACAGTATCAACCACAGTTCTGAGAGGAGATAATTTTTGACCTGTAGCTCGGTGTATGTTGTAGTTGGTAAGCGAATAGGATCAACCAGGGTTCCGGGGCAAGGCGATTGCTGACCCGTGTCTTGCTTATCGGTGTACGGGTAGTCGGTAAGTGAATGGGACCAACCATACTTCTGGGACGAGTTAATATCTGATATCTTTCTTGCTGTGCGTTGCAGGGTGTAAGTGGGCAGAATAAATCACGCTGGATCGGGGCAATTGTTGACCCCTATGCCGCTGCACATTGTAGGGAGTAAGGGACCAGGACTAACTACACATCTGGAACGAGACATTTGCTGACCACTGGCTCGCGGAGCGTTCTAGATTGTAAGTGGACTCGCACATCCGCCGTCGTCTGTCGTTTCGTTGTTCTGATAATATCCGGCATACCACTACAGGTTGTATGTGATCGACGGCAGTTAATATTTGTATGAACGCCCTTGATCCTAGACTAACTTCATTTTTGCGTTCCCCTATAGGAGGTAAGCGCTCAAAATATCCGTATCCTTGTGCCCTCAGGCGGCTAACCACATACCATTTGAGTATCTCAGTTTGTATGCGAGCCTCTACCTTTCTCCCGCGATTTGTAGTTGATATTTGCTCCTGTGTGATAGCTCGTTAGTGAACCGCTTGTTACCTCCTCCTATGCCCTACACCGATATGTAGCGCGACTCACAGCCATTTGGGCAGCATAGAAAGAGGGTAATATGGCTTTATTTCTCCTAGCCGCTCTTAGCACTGGATATCTGCTAATGTTTCTAGCAGCTCGTAAGTTTTCCGAGTTCATCGTCCTCCTCATCCAAGATTATAATTGCCAATTTGCTAGTTTTGCATCCGGAACCTACGAGTGAGCACACCTCACCTTGTCAGAGAACGACCTTCTGATCCTAAAAGGGCAGTTTGGTGACCGGTGAGTATTATCTCGTACACTTCTCTTTTTAGCCAATAGTCAATTGCCTTACTAACCGCGTAGTATATTAAACATCTATAGTGGCAGATTTGATGGAGGCTTGTTGTTGGTCCTAAGAAGGTGTGGTTTTTTGCGTTCGCCAATGGTGCTTCACTGTTGGTGTCTGTTTTAGTGAGGGGATGAGATCAGTATCGAATACGGAGGTTCGGGAGAGGTGGCTCGGGGTAGTTGTGCGGTTTCTGTTCCATTTGTACTTACATTATTAGAATTTGTTCGCTTCGCAAGAGTGTAACCATCAACAACCTTTAACAAAATGGTCCACGTCTGAACCATGGGGGAGTGTGGCTGGTAGGAGACTACGGCCGGCGGTTATACACTGCGGCAACGGCGGTTAGTACAGTACCGGTAATTCAACTCCGATCTCGGGCGCACAACTTCAACTCTCTCTGCCTCTCCACCCAATCGCTTAACTCAGCCCAACCAACCAACTAAGTAAACGGTAAAGACAAAAAGCATATGAATCGCAACAATGTCGTCGTCCCATCTTTCCATCCATCACCGCACATATCCACTTTCATCCACGAAAGTATCCCTTTCCTCTGCCTACTCCCACTTATCCCTGGAACGTAATGCCGTGGCGGGGGTGGGAACCTTGGGTCTGCCTACTAATGGACGCCTGTTCGGTGTGACTAGTATAAATTAAGTAAATCAACCAGGTTAACAAAAGAAAGGCAAGCTCCATAAAGACTTCCACTGTTTGTAGCCTCCGCTCTGCTCAGTCCTTTTGGCTCTCTTGTAATGCTTCCGGTGGATACATCATTTCCTCCCACTGATGTATTAATCCGATGTTTTAATCCGGAGTGCATCTCCGAAACCTTCGTCCGAGCGGCGAAACAGCATCCCCGATTTCCAGCAAATGAGGCAACTTGGTATACCGGCGATATACTAACTGCAGCCGCATATAAGCGTAACTTGTTATACGTTCACCACGGACAAACCCACAAGAGCAAGATCACTCCGTTAGGTAATTAATTTAATTATTATTCTCGAATGTTATGATACCAGCACTGGCTGGCTGGTCCACAATTAGGGTTGTGAGTCTTCTAGAGTGAGCTATCAGATCGTAGGATATGGAGACATGAGGGATGTGGTGAAAGCCGGTTTGTTCTTGTTCGATGATATTATGATACCCTAGGTGCCATGCTCGGGGAGAAAAGCTGTCACGGGATTTGTGATTTGGTGCGAGCTGCACTAACTTGCTCTGCTGCTTCTACAAGTACGGTACAGTACTATCATAGAATTTGGATCCACATTAACATGGCCTGTATCATAAATTTACCGGTATTAGAAGATATGGCCTACAGTTTTCCCTAACGTCAGGCAACGCCCAACCCTTGGGTCCTCAAAGCGACTGCGGCTGAATTTGACTCCGCGTGAATTGAAAAATCTCACCTCGTGGGTGTTTTAGGTGTGATGGGGCATGGAAATATTATCTATTGGCCCGGTTGGAATATACCCGTCCGGTACAGTATCCACAGGCGTGGTGAAATGTTATCCGAGGGAGCGCCCGATGTGGCAACATTTTGATGTGTTGTCTTGGCTCCCTGGCGATTCTATTTCCTCGCTTCGTTGGAGATTACCCCCCGCAAGCATCAGAACAGAACTCGCATCCAATTCACTGTCTACAAAACCCAACTTTTGGTAATCCAATAATCAATCGATAATATGGGTAACCTACTATCCAAAGCCCCTAGCGAGGGCCATTCCTCGACTTATGAGTATGTTCTTGGAATACCTCTGGTATTTGATCGTCCTTCTAATCATTTATTCCGCCGGCAGCAACAATAACCATAGCCACAATAACCATATCAACGTTAACCATAGCAACAACATCACCATAAATCGCAGCACCATGGAGATTTATTACGATCATGAGGGCCTAAACTCCGAAATCTCGCAACTCCTGTACACGTCTGAATACGAGTTGCACCGAGATCGAGTTCCAGCGCCGGTCGAGGGAACATGCACCTGGATCACCGAGCATCCAAGGTACCAGGACTGGTTTGAGGTGGGGAAATTAGGTCTCCTCTGGCTATCGGCAGATCCAGGTTGCGGAAAGTCAGTCATCGCTTCGTTTCTTGTAGATCATCTGAAGGCTCAATATTCCTCTATCGTTTGTTATTTCTTCTTTAAGGACGACTGCCGGGAGCAGAGGAGCGCAAAATTTGCTCTTTCCGCTTTATTACATCAGCTTTTTGCGCAGCGAAACAGCCTCTGCGAATATGCTGAGGAAGCATTGGAGGCTAAGGGCAGGGGTTTCACAGAGGATGTGGATACGTTGTGGGGTATTTTGGTTAAGGCTGTGGCTGAGGGGGAGTTCGGCGGTGTGATCTGTGTGCTGGACGCCTTAGACGAGTGCGAAAAAGTGAGTCGGGATCAGCTTATCCACAACATGGTTGCACTTGGAAGATTACGGACTTCCGGAATACCTTTGAAATTCCTTGTTACAAGTCGCCCGTACCTTGAGATCGAGGATGGACTTGGCTCACCCGAAACGACGACACGGCTGAGAGGGGAGGACGAGGTCATGGCTATTGCTGGTGACATCACCCGTGTCATCGATAATGGGATAGAGAAGCTTGAATTAAACTGGGGAAACCCTGGGGGACTGGGATATTTGCGAAGTCTCCTCAACTCGTCCGCTGACCGTACGCTCCTTTGGGTTTCTCTTGTTCTTGAAGATTTGATGGCTGGTGAGCGTTGCTCGCACGAGGAATTTACTAGGATTGCCTCTACTCCACCACGCGGTCTAGCAGAAGTTTACACCAACATACTCGATAGGAGCTTAGATCCCGACGGAACCCGACGGATACTCCACATGGTCGTAGCGGCTGCAAGGCCTTTTACACTTCGAGAAATGAACGTCGCCTTTACAACCAAGCGGAAACACTCGTCAACAGGAGACCTCCGAGGCGGCCCTGATCCCGATTTTGGAAAGACAGTGAAAAATCTATGTGGGGCTTTCGTCCAGATTGTCGGCCCAAAGATCTACCTCGTTCATCAAACGGCGAGGGAGTTCCTGATAGAAAGCACATTGCCTGGCCGGGGGAATTGGCTGCATACACTATGTCCCAAGGATAGCAACTTTCTTTTGGCTGATATTTGCATTTCCTATCTCGCGCTCAGAGGATTTGAAAGCAACGCATTAGAGATGGATACTCACAGATGTGGTACGCAGGGGGGGGTCCATGATTACGCCCAGGAATACCCCCTTCTTGATTACGCAGCTAGCAATTGGGCTAAGCACTTCCGGGATTCGCGGGATCGGCAGATGGAGTTATTCGACCGTACACGATTGATTTGCGGACGTGGATCTAATAGATGTCTAACATGGCTTAGGTTGTACTGGAGAAAAAATGTTCAGTATTATCCATTCCCCAACGATTTTACACACTTGATGATAGCATCGTGGCTTGGGCAACGGGCAGTCGTTGAGCGGCTATTGGAGGGGGGAGAAGATATCAATGTGCAATCCGAGAAATATGGCAGCGCATTAAATGTAGCAGCACTGCGGAAAGACAAGGATATAAGCAGAATGCTTCTTAGGGGGGGCGCCAATGTCTATATAAGGGGCAAGGAGTATAACGTTGTATGTGTATATAGGCCTCTTAGTATGGAGTGGCTAGTGCATAACTGACCGTATATTCACCTTGTTTTACAGATGGTATGTGAACATGCTATCATCGGAAGGAGCACAAGCTGATTGAAAGCATATTTTACATAACAGAAGGCGAGTCGATGTTCCTCATCCTGAATTCTTCATAGTGTCACTTGCTGATGGTTCTGGCTCTGGAACTATAGAGCGTGAGTAAACGGCATTGAAAATTTTAAATAACCACGACTAACATGGGATTTGTCTATGGGCGTAGAGTGTAAGTCGCCCACTACAATACCGGTGGGTAATAGGATACGATCAACTGACTTGTGGGTGGCACAGGAGGTGGGTGGCTTTTCTCAAAGCTTTGATGACACAAGCCTGGCTGACTGTAGCCCGGTGGGGCGCTGCAGCTTGTATGTGAATGGACCAAGAGCGTTTTCGGCATATGGCTTTTGCTGACTCAGGCCCGCCGTGTGTCGTAGGGAGTAAGTGGAATGGGTCACCATGCCTCCAGGGCGGGCGATTTCTGACATCTGGCTTACTGGGGATTGTAGGAAGTGAGTAGCCGGGGTCCAACACTATTCATGGATTAGACAGCTGCTGACCTGACTCGTTTGGTATCCTAGAGGGTGAGCGAATAGAATCAATCACAGTTCTGGTACGGGACAATTGCTGACCCCGAGCTCGCCAAGTATTATAGGCTGTAAGTCAACCACGGCTCTTGGAAGAGACAATTTCTGACGAAGGGCTTGCGGAGTGTTCTAGGGGGTATGTGGATAGGATTAACCAAGATTTGGAGGCGAGATAATTACTGACCTGTGGCTCCTTGGCTATTATAGAACGTGAGTGGCCGGGTTATCAACGTTTTTCGGACGAGACAGTTGCTGACCTCTGGCTCGCGGAATGGTGTAGGATGTAAGTGAATAGGATCGGCTAGAGTTATGGGAAGATGCAGTTGCTGACCTCCAGCTCCTGAGTGCTGTAGTTGGCAAGTTAACCGAATCAACCACTGTCTTGAGACGAGACAATCGCTGACCTATAGCCAACCCTATTTTGTAGCGGGTAAGGTCCTAGGACGAGGTAATTGCTCACCTGTGGCTAACTTGGTGTTGTAGCAGGTAAGGGAGAAGGGTTTGCAACGGTACTAGAACGCGGAAATTGCTAACCTCTGGATCGCTGAGTGATGTAGGATGTAAGTGAATAGGGTTAATTATAGCTGTGAGATGGAATGGTTGCTAACATCTGGCTTCTGAGTGCTGTAGTCGGCAAGTGAACTGAATCAACCACGAATCTGAGACGACAGAATTACTGACCCCTGGGTAACTATGTATTGTAGTTGGTAAGTGGACAGCAGAAACTAGGGTTCGATACCGAGGCAATTGCCCACCTTTGGCTGACTGTGTTATTATATAGCGGGTATGTGAAAAAGACAAGCCGGCTCATAGGGTATGACAACCGCTAACCTCTGGCGAACTTGTTGTAGCGGGTAAGTGAAAGGAATCAACTCTTCCTGGAATGAGGCAATCGCTGACTTCTAGCTTTCTGTATGGTATAGGATGTAAGTGGATCAATCACAGCTCTGGGGCGAAAAGGTTGCTGACCTCCGCTTCCTGAGCGTTGTAGTTGGTGAGTGGCTATGATTAGCCATAGTTCTTGGACCTCACAGCCACTAACCTCTGGCATGCTGGTGGCGCAGGATGTAAGTAAATGGGATCAATCTTAGTTCTAGGGCGAAATGGTTGCTGACTTCTAGCTCGCCGAGTACTGTAGTCGGCAAGTGAATTGAATCAACGACTGCCCTGGGTTGAGATAATTGCTGACCTCTGCTTCACTATTTGTTGTAGCTGGTGAGTGATCAGGATAAACCGGGGCCGTGGGAGGAGGGGATTGCTGATTTCTGGCCAACCGTATTTTGCAGGGGGTATGTGAAATGGATCACCAATGGTCATAGAACAGGATAACTGCTAATCTCTGGTTTGTTGAGTGGTATAGGATGTGAGTGAATTGGATCGCCCACCTTTTGTGACATCGCAACTGCTGACCAGTGACCCGCTTGGCGTTGTAGCGGGTAAGTGACCGGAATCAACGAGGCGAGACAATTTCTAACCTCGTGCTGGTTGAGCACTGCAGTTTGTGAGTGATCAGGAACAGCCACAGCCCTGGGACATGACAACTGCTAACTCCGGTGTCACTTAATGTTGTAGCGGGTGAGTGAACGGGATTTTGCAATGACCCCAGGATGAGACAATTGTTGATCTCTGGCTCGTTGGGTGCTGTAGGTAGTAAGTCAACAGCATCGCCCACGTTTGTAATTTAAGTCGGAAAATTGTTGGCCTCTGACACCGGGTGTTGTAGTTGGTGGGTACTGAGCCACCCTTATCGGGTGTGACTTTCGCTGATCTCTCGCTCGCCGCGTGTTATACGGGTAGGGTGTAAGTGATCGGGAAAACCATGGGTCCACGGTGAGACAACTGCTAACGGCTGGTTTGCCGAGTGTTATAGGCGGTAAGTGAGATGGATAGCCCCCGGTTTCAAGACAAAACAATTGCTGATGTGAGGCTCCTCGAGTCTTGTAGGACGTAAGTGAGGAAGAACATGAATAGTCCCCAGACGCAATGATTGCTAACCTCTGACTCGCCGAGAGGTATAGAGGGTAAGTTAACCGTATCAACCGCGGTTATTGGACGTGAAAACTGCTGACTCCAGGTGCACTGGATATAGCGGGTAAGGGGGCAAGATCAAACTGACTTTCGATATTGAGTGATTACTAATCTCTTGCTCTCTAAACATTGTAGCGGGTACGGGAACATGATCAACCACGTCACTTGGACCGGACGTTTGCTAACCTCTATTTCGGTGAGTGTTGCAGATGGTAAGCAAATTCACATTCCTTTCATCATCTGTTATTTCCACTTTACTGTACTGATATATCTGACCCCCGTTATAGATAGTATGTGTATAATAGTTAAGGCCTTGGTTACACCCACTTATTCTGTACTAACTTGGAACTCGCCTGCCTCCACAGGAGGTAAGAGTTATTCATCTCTGCATCCTACCTCGTCTAAAGGCTAACCGCATAACGTCTGCCCGTCTTAGTTTGTATGCGAACCTTCACCCCCTCCCCTGTGAGTCGTAATTGGTACTTATCTGCTATTGTGCTACAGTTTGTTAGTAAATATATTCTTTCCCCCCGCTTCTCCCACTAATTTATTGCGCACCCCAAAACCATTGGGCAACATAGAAGGCGAGTAATATTACTTATTCCTCCTTACCGCTCTCAACACTGGATATTTATTAACTTTTCTTGCAGGATGTGAGTTCAAGTTCGTCACGATGCACCTTGTCCCAGACTTTGACTGGTTACATCGCTCTAGTTTTCTATACAGGACCAATCGGATACGTACCCCTCGCCCAGCCAGAGCGTGACCTTCTTGCCCAAAAGGGGCAGCTTGCCTGCCAGCAAGTACCATGTCATCACCCTCTTTTTTCTAAGACTCAAATATCTTACTTGACGGGGAATAGATTCACCGCCTACACTGGCGCATGGAGTGGATCCTTATTGCTTATTTCATATTTTGACTAGCTTCAGGCCACGGTTGTTTTTTGGTATTCGTCATACTAGTCTTTGTTGTTGGTGTCTATTTTAGAGAGGTGGCGATATAGGTATGATATTAGGATATAGGAATCTAGTGGGGGGCGATTGGCTGTACGTGATTTGTGGTGCTTCTGTTACAGTTGTACTTGCATCTTTGGAATTTGTTCGCCTGGAAGGAATGAAATCACCGGTAGCCTTTAGAAACATGACCTAGTTTGAGCCATCAGGTTATACGCTTGAGCATAGAACTGCATCCAATGACACAACACAATAAACTAAGTGTAGCGATACATAATCGCGGTTTGTTGCCTATTTATGGCAGCTAGGTTCTCTGAAGCCACATTTCTGGGCTATCCTCACTAATTGGGTTAAGAATTTCTCTTGAATGTTACATACTCGGGTATTTTACTAGAGCAGCTCGCACTGGATGCCCAGTTAAGCCCAGTGTTCGTAGACAGCTAAAAAACAAGCAGTAAACCGCAGATTTCCCGGCTAGCTACTGAAAGAATAATTTCGGGTTCGTGGAAGGGATCGAAATAGTAGAGAATCGAAGGATATTAGTGGAAACAAAAGCACTAACAGAATGGAACAAAAGTAAAAGCCAATGATCGTCTTCAATGATTAGGGATAGTACGGCGCTTGAGCTAGTTCCCTCTTCCATAGTGGTAAATCCGGTAACGTTCACTTTCAATTCAGCTGTGCTCAATCACTCGTAGGAAAATCTCGTGTTCGTACTCGGTTGTCCTTTGTTGCTCGCCAGCTCCGAAGAAAAGAAAAGATCGGGGAGGTCCTCTCTACTCGTACCAAGGTTATGGCTAGAGAGCTACAACCTTGGGACGAGTATCCGGTCGGATAATTTTCCCTTCTTTTTTTTGTTTTTTGGATGAAGAAGTATCATACCGGTATCACACTATCCATACTTTGTCTCGGAGCGATTGCTGTTCTCGTAATACTCCTCAAGAAAACTAGAAGATAGGCAGGTGTCTGAAATAGGTACTTGTATCATAGTTCAACCTCCTTTGATTCTTCACTGCGCCAGAAAGCGAGACACGTCGGAAGTAAGAGTATCATAGTTGAGGGAGGTTGCATAGTACTGTACAGTACTGTACATATCTTATGATTTATCTTTTGAACTTGCTTAGTACGAGTACTGTATTGTGCGTTGACAAAATTAACCACAATTCAACAATCGGTGGCAACCCACCCCTCTTCATCACCCCGCACTCTCAACAGTACCTAAAAAAACTGCTCTAAGTCAACCAAGAAGAAACCATTCTGCTCAATTATTTTTTTCAATAAACTATGCCTCCTATTCTTCGCAGTAATGCCAAAAAACCTATTCCCTCCAAACATCTCTCTGAGTTTACCAGGGGGAGGATTCTCGGGTTACACGAGCCTCAGATGAGATATCAGCAAATTTCCCACTACCTTAATATCCCCTACACTACGGTCAGATACACAATTGCAAAGTGACATCAAGAGGGCAAGGAGAATAAGGGTAGAGGAAGACATCCTAAAACTACCAAGTCACAGGATGATGCTATGGTGGAGGAAGCTCTTAAAAATCGCCATACTACCTATTCTGACATTGCTGAGCAAGTTGCTCCCAATGTTTCTAGTAGGACAGTAAGGAGAACACTTGAAAAAAAGCATCTTAGAAAGTGGATAGCATAAGAGAGAGTCCATTTGGATGAGGATTTAGCTCAAGAGAGGTTGGAATGGGCATTAGCTCATAGGAATTAGACAAAGGAGATGTAGAGAAGGAAGGCCGCAATGTGGAGGGATGAGGTAGCTGTGGAAAGGGGAGGAGGAAAAAGGAGAAAATGGGTTTTCAGATACCCATATCAGAAATGGAATAAGGATTGTGTTGAACCTAAGGCTAGGAGAAGGGAGAGAGGGATTAGCCAGATGATGACTGGTTGTTTTTATAGTCAAACTCATGGTTTTTTTTTGCCTATTTTTTCCTGATCCTTCTTCTGCTAGGGGTGGAGTTACTGGGAAGTCAATTATTGATGTTTATGATCATTATGACTTTCTAGGGATATGGGAGAATATCAGAGAAAAGGCTGGAGAAGAAGAGGTATTTTTTATCATTGACAATGATAAGACTCACTTGCCTTTTAGGAGATGGCTCAGAGGGCAGGGAATTACACTGATGGAAATTCCTGCCTATTTACCAGATCTCAATCCAATTGAAAATATTTGGTCTCTGGTGAAAGGTAAGCTCCACAAGCACTACCCTGAGCTATATCTTATGAAGGGTGATGTCAATGTAGTCAAGAAGGCAATAGTAGAGGCTATCACTCATTGTTGGAAACTTCTTGACCTAAAGGTTTTTGATACTTTAGCTGGATCAATGGTGGATAGAATAGAGGCAATTATTAAGGCTGATGGATGGTATACCAAATATTAATTTCTATTATGTATTTACATCTTTTAATTTTTTTTTTTTTGTTTTCATGATAGTGGATTGGTGGGTGAGTGTGGTTGTCATCGCCGAAGATTTTCCTCTGTTGAATCGATGTTAATTTTGTCCACGCACAATAGTTGCAACATCACGTGAGATCTTGGTTATCAGTTTTTCTTTTCGTAGAGTTACCATACTAGGTTTGGTCCCTATTCACTCCCTGCACTTTGACGAGGTCATGTTAGGTGTGTGGACGGACAGAGAGTGGTGGTTACGCGGTATCAGTACAGTACTCGTATGTGACCGCAAGTTATCGTCGTCAGCACTCAGAGAATATGGGTAAGGGGACTACCCCTATATGTAGCTAGTTCAGGGGATTCCCGAGAGAGACAGAACGAAGAAGAGAGCACCTCCAAGCAGCAGCGGGAAGTCTCTGAGTTTATGAGAGGCCTTCAGTTCCTGAGTTGAGGGATCATTGACCGGTGAATTTCCATCATCCCCCATATCACGGGCATCATCAATTTTCATCCACTACCAACCCTTTACCATTCTGCAAACTTCTCAGAGACCTACTACCGATTGTTGCGATCAAACCCGGAGAGGTGAGAAAAATAACCCCTGGTGAGGCTAATAGAGACAACTTCTAAAAGTATTTCGGATGTGTACGTAATGGCGAATTCTACCCTCAAAATTTGACTAATCACTAACAATTGCTCCCAGGTTTTTATTCGTTTTGCTAAACATCACGGCAATATTGGCGGAGGCAACAATCTACCACCGGCGAGAGTAGCTTAAAAGAATGGCCAAAGGACGCGGTTTAGGAAATCACTATCGTGTCGCTTTGGATAGGCCTAGGTCGAGATTTCGCATGGCCACATTAATGTGGATCTCTCGATCGGAGCGGCCGATCACTACAGACGAGTTATGTCATGCCCTAGGCATGCAAATAGGGTCTACAGATATTAATCCTGAAAGCGTCCCTTCCATACAAACATTGCCCGCCTCCCGCTTTGGACTTGTTACGGTTGATAAGACGGAGTCAACTGTCCGCTTAGTACACTTCACACTTCATAAATATCTCGACAGCCACCATGAAATTTTCCAGAACCCATATGAGACAATGGCCGAGGCTTGCCTGACGTATCTTAACTACGATTGCGTAAATACAGTTTCACTTACCCTAGACTCTGCTCCACTAATGGCCCGTTTCTCAAATACGCTTCCGCATACTGGGGGCCTTATGCAAGAAGAGAAACCACAGAAAGCGTGAAATCGCTTGCCCTCCCACTTCTATTTAATTTTAGTAGCCATATATCGGCGAAGTTTCTTCTTTCTATATACTCTCTGTGAATTGTGGATCGGGGAGCGAAACCAATCGCAAGTGGAAGCCAGTACAAGTTGTCAAACTTATTGGAAAGTTAAAAGATGAGTGAATGTGAAGAACCTCAATTGTCCCAGTATACTATTGAGAAGCCGCCTATGTATATCCACTGATCCAGTGCAGCAATTAGCCACGTATCCAATTCCCAAAATCAACACTGTGGCCTTATTTCCCATCATGGAACAAACTATCCCAACAGTCTCAGTATCTCCATCACAACAACTCAAATAGGAAGAAAGCGACGACTGTTATGAAATGATGACGATATAAGTGGCTCGGTATAGGACAAGTAAATGTAAAGCTGGAAAACAGAAAGGAAGATTAATGCAGAAAATCAACACTCTCCACGCTCTCTCTACCCGGAATTTATGAGGCCGGAGGGATTCACTGGGCTTCACTGCGTGGCATATCTCGGCATTGACGAGATCGCAAGAGCTCTGCTCCGGGTTGATGATATGGATATAAATAGTAAAGATTCCTTGGGCCGCACACCTATAATATGGGCGACTGAAAATGGGCGTGAAGGCAGAGCAGAGATATTACTAGAACGAAAGGGCATTGAATTCGAGTCTAAAGACGCTGAATCGGGTCGAACGGCACTCTGCTGGGCGGCCGGTAGCGGATATGAGGGAATAGTAAGGCTACTCCTAGATCGGGAAGGAGTCAACACCGAATCGAAAGACAATCAGGGTAGGACACCGCTCTCATATGCCGCCGAAAACGGGCGAGAAATTGTAGTGAGGATGTTTTTGAAACGGGAAGAGGTTAACGCTGAATCTCAAGACGATCACGGTAAGACTCCGCTCTCATACGCCGCTAAGTATGGTAGAGAGAATGTTGTGAAGCTATTTCTGGTGCGGGAAAAAGTCAATGCCGAATCGAAAGACAATGGTGGCAGGACACCACTCTCATATGCCGCTTGGTCTGGAAGTGAAGGGGCAGTGAAGCTGTTCCTGGAGCGGGAAGTGGTCAACGCCGAATCAAAAGACAATGAGGATAGGACATCTCTCTCATACGCCGCGGAGTCTGGGAATGAGAGAACGGTGAAGCTGTTTCTGGAACGGGAAGAGGTCGTCGCCGAATTGAAAGGCAACTAGGGTGGGACACCGCACTCATACACCACCGAGTCCGGGAATGAAGATGACCGAAAGGTAGAATTGCCAGTGCAACGTCCCCTTCGACCTCAAGAGGCCAACACGAACACTGTCCAAGAAAGCATATGATACAACATTCCTCGCTAACCACTCTCCTCGCGGACGATCCCTAACCAAGCCCTGAAATACCCACCCAAGACCCAAAACTCCTCTTCACCTTTTAACAAAACAATCAAACTATCTTGTCCCACCGTGACTCTTATCTCCCCTCTCGCCTTCTTACTATTTCTCATCCCGGCCGAGGCGGTTGCGGGCGTCGTTCTCCTTATTGCCCAATTCGTTATATCAACGACCTTGCCCCTATTTCGACAAACTCCTTACAAACATTGGATTCCGGCTGCCCCTTCCCTTAATTCAGGCATCTCATCACACTTGCCCCGTCTGATTTCCAACCACAGTATCCTCGACCTTTCATCACACAGTATCACTTGATTTATTTTATGGCACTGACGGTAAAATTTACACAACGCACAATACGACACGACATGATACAGCACTGGAATTACCATAAATCTGGAAAGCGTCTCCGGCAGCACCAGCACGGCTCATTAGCCGTAAGCGTGCTTGAGACCCCGTGCCTTGTAACCCATCATATACTCCCACAGGACGGATGCACTCATTCGAAAGACAAATCCACCATAATCTATTCTATGAAATATTAAGA
This sequence comes from Tuber melanosporum, assembly GCF_000151645.1. NCBI lineage: Eukaryota > Fungi > Ascomycota > Pezizomycetes > Pezizales > Tuberaceae > Tuber > Tuber melanosporum. The sequence goes on along the minus strand of NW_003298824.1, from coordinate 120,032 downwards.
ACGCGGTGCTTTTTCTACCGCCACCGAAAGGTCTCTGTGGGGAAGTGTTATCTTCCAAGATGGCGTATTATTGGTGGAGAAGTGTGAAATGCCTCAATCACAGCCAAACGCCTTCGTTGCCATGTCGTTTCTCCACTAAAATTGGTCCTGGGATTTCAGTTCCCAGATGTTTTTCCTCCTATCCACCAAAGGGGTCGCTGATACCGACAGACTTGCAATATTCGGGGAAGTAGACTAAACCGTGAATTCGTACCAGGGAAACTTGAATAAGTGAACCGTGTTCTATAAGATCCACAATTGCTTTCTCGGGGGATGGGGCGTGAAATACAGCAAAAATGCCGGCCCTTCTCCCCTTCCGATACACACTACAGTACCGGTATCTCCAGTCCAGTATTCCTAGAACCTTGGATGCATTATAACTTTCAATTGGGGAAATTAGATAATAAGACCACCCGTATTGACCTCAAAATCTTGGAAGCATTTAGTACCATCGTCAAACATGTATATAACTGAGTAATAACCCTGAGAGGTTTCTGTGTTCATACCGATTGGCCCTAATGTATTGATGATTTTGTATGCTACATAATTAGAGCTTCCGGATGACACCAATACTTTTCAAAAATTCCTCTAACTATCACAGGCCGGTAGTGACACCGTAAAAATATGGCCGCAAATCCGGGAAGCATTAGGGTGATAAAAAACCCATAATCTTCGGCATGAGTTTCATTCACCTTATGTATTCACCCGAACGCTAGCTTTCCTGGGATTCGTTCGGTATTCTCATTCGGCACATGGATGCTGGGCCATGAGAACTTCTAATTCTAAAAAAATATACGGTTACCGTAATGGCCGAACTGAGACAGTACTAAAAACAGAGGAATAAGACATGGTGATTCCAGAAACAGTGCCGACTTTCTAATGAAATTAACTAAGTATATAGAGGGAATGCCTTCCTGCTGCCCAAGTTTAGCAATCGTCCATCCCCTTCACTCAGCTCATATCCATACAACCTCTGACTAGGAAAGTTCCCCCAAATAGTCCAACTTCCTCCACCGATATCTGCACTTCATCCATAGTGGCTCATTTTCTATTTTACCTTTCATAATGAGTTAAACGTTTGGTGATAGAAAATAGTTTCACTGACCACTGGTGAGGAAAATAATGCAAACCCACTTACTGGCAGGATAAGTATTTGTCTTCATGATAATATTATGAAATACCTAGCTGGCGCAGTGGTTAATATGTCAAGAACCAATTAACCCCCCTGCGCACTTAGCGGGAGTCCAGGAGTTCAATCCCTGCTCAGAAATGAGTATTTATTGAACGATCCATCACGTAGGGTAGGGGCCTTAAAACCTCCTGCCCTACCGGAACTGGGAGATGGCGGTGGTAGAATCCGACTCTAGGCCCGGACCCTGTGGGAAGTGGCCCGCGATCGGCGGCATTTTTTTCCTCTTTGTCTCTTTTCATCTTCTCTTGATCCATCCATATGCCAGCAGTTAGTTGTAATTCCTAAATGCTACGTAGACTCTCCGGTACAAACATAACCAAAACCGCCTCTGAGGGTAATTATCTGTCGCCAAACCACACTATCACCATTGACCTTCCTGTAAAATAATCCTCTACTACGAAAGAAAAATATTTGGTGTGAATTGTTCCTAGTGACAGTAAGCCATATTGATAGATTTATTTCATTATTTCATTGCTCCTGATATCCTTTGGGAGAATCTATGATATCTCAGATCCAATCTCACCCTTCTTGGTGTAGCGCCCCCCTGCACACAACCCCAATATATGCTATGATTACCGTTGTTGGCACGGCACAAAGTAATGCCGGAGCGTTGGTGAAACCAATCAATGGTACAATTTGGCACAATTCAATTGTCAGAATAGGTAAACTATGCACATGAGAATAACTTCACAACTTTTTCTCACTTCAACACTTTCTAATATTAAAATTCATCTTGCGGATAGGTATTCCTTTCACCTATTCTTTTTCTCCCTCTTTTTTTTCCTTTTTTTCCCCCTTCTTGTTAAACAGCCGGTTTACACGTTCACATTGCACTTTGTGGGGCCGTGCCGGGCACATTGATGTGGAGGCTTGTGCCATGGAACAAATTCTCTTTACCAAGTGCCAACAACCCTAGCTGTGAATCTACAATCATACCAAAGGTTCATCGACTTCCGCCCGGCCACTACCCACCCCCCACCACAACTCGACAATATACGACGAGGTTCTCTGCTATACCGTACCCTAAAAATCTAAATAATCGGGAATCTTTCTCGGACGTTGGAGTTGCTTCTCCTAGTAAACTCTGTTGTATTCTTTCTTTTTATTTGTCCCATCTGAGGTTTGAAAGGTACCGCAATCTTTTCGCTGCGTTTTTCTCCCCCAATCCAGAGGTGGAAATTCCGAGCGTCCTAGCGCCATTCCCAATTATTTCGGTTTTTACGGTATCATACTCCAAGAAGACATTCCCAACTACCCCCCCCCCCATCCGACACTCACACCCCAGCGGAACACCCCCCGAAACATAGAATCTCCACCATAAAATAAAGATTGGAATTCGTAAAGGTACTACCAGCCCAGAGGCCCCCGAGTTTTTCGTCACAGTTGTTGGCGGCGTAGATGAAGGTATCATGCCAACGAGAGTAGTCCAAGAGCGGCATATTTCACTCCTAATCTGAGTATGTCAATTTCATCACTGTAACTGGGAATGAGGGAGAAAATGAGACATACTCGGATGGAAACAGAAGGTTTCTGCGGGTTGAGAAGGGGTGGAAAGATTGCACTGTCGGCGGAAGCGGTATATAAACGTTCACCGAGGTTGCAGGAAGAAGTGAAGACAAACAAGCCTAGGTTAGGACCAGAAAATCTTTGCTTTTATAAGGCCAAACTCGTCGTCAGCTGCAGCATGAGCTCAAATAATTGAACGGTGTGCCAGGTTGTCCAAAGCTTCCTCCAGAAAAGGGGCAAAAAACAGAACAAACGTGCTCTCCAAGACATCTAAAAAAGAGAAAAACCACCAGAGCTTACTGGGAGAGGCAACTCCAACGCCCTAGAACACGGCCCAATACTTGGAGTTCTTATGGTAGCTGAGGATGCGGTCCAGTATAATTGACGGGTTGGGACAACCCGCTACCAATTGGGCAAAGAGGACCAGGGGATGCCGGAACGGAGGCACAGCATTATGGTGGTTAACGGAAAAAGGTATAGCCGACTACAAGCCAAGCTTAAGGTCATAGCTCCACCATGGTAGATCCGTGAACTACCTACGACAGGCCAGATCCCCTCATTTTGCCAGACACGAACCCTTCCCCCAACACACGAGATCTTCCCATACGCGAGATCTTCCCATACGCGAGATTCTCAAACCTCCCTTCACCTCGCGTTCTTTGTTGCCCACCCGCCAACCCAGGCAGAAAGCGCCCACATTGTCAGCTGGGATGCATCGGTGCCAACAATCTCGAGCGACAAGGGCAGCGATCGACTCATCCCCAAAGCCTCCGGCAGTGGGGGCGGCGTACTAGTGCAAGAAGGAACGAAGACGGCGTATCTTCTTTGAGCTTGGTTTTTCTATTCAATGTCTATTAGCTTTTTCATTTCTCCTCTCCTTTATTATCACAGGTAGAAACTTTGTAGGGTACATATTCTATGCTTTGGAAAATTGGCATACGCAAAGTCATAGACCAATGATTGACACTACCGTTAACCTGTATACAGCAATAGGTTGAAGAATGCGAGATATTCTATAGTGATTTGACTTTGCAGTGTAGTTGGTTATCTCACCATTCTGAAACTGGTAGTACCAGGTTTGAGCCCGGGCCCAATCAATTTTTTTCTTTTCTTCCTCTCCTCTCGCATCGGTCATGGCTTTTGCCCTCCACTACTGTGAGCCTAGTCCTCTCTACATACGCTATTTGGTCCATCACTCCTGCTCCCTCCCGGATAGGGCGCCATGTCTGGTGCCACAAGCCCAATGCTGTAATGTCTGGCTCTAGCCAAAATCCAATTCGATATCGAAAATGGTGTACGGATCTAAGGCGGTTAGTGCCACAGAGACCTCCACCCCCACAGTCCCGAAAATCTTCCTGCAAGAGAGCTGTTCCGAATCTCGCAGCACGCCTAGAGGCTCAACCTCATACTCGTATGTATCATACCAGGTTAGTAGAACACCCCCTCAATAATTTGATGATAATACTAGTATCAGGATATCCTCCACGCGGTGGATTTGGGGTTATCAGTGCCGGAATCATGAGTCGTTGTGGGAATTGGGTGCAGGCAAGCCGGCCGCAAGGTCGGTCGTGAGGAAATAAAAACAAGTAAGATTGGAAGGGTGCAAGGTACTGGAAGGCAGAAGGGTAGTAGTGTAAGCCTATGAATGATGTTGATAGAGGGGTTGTATGATGCAGAATTTATCTGGCGCCCAAGTCTGGCTTCATGGATACACAATTGACCCTCATAGGTGGCAACGCGAGTGATCATCCATGATGCTTGTACTCTACTTTGGGTGAGGAAACAAAAGCGGTGTTGTACCAACCAATTTTTTCCCGATCACTTCTCGCTGCGGGCTGGTGATAGGGTGTGAGCAAAAGCACGGCACTAGAAGGCTGGTGGAAGGGATGGTATGGAAGGAGGGATGGGAAGGGGGAGGAAATTATTACCGCGGGGAAGGGGATATGTGTTGATTGGGAAGCAAGAGTGCGGAGAGGGTGGTGGTATTGGAAGGGGCAAAGGAGAAACATAGGGGGGATGAGGAGGGGAAGAGAGAGGTGAAATGGCACAGGAGAGATGGAGGGGAGAGTGCGAAGGAGAAGTTATTGGGTAACGTGATTTACGGGGATGCGGCTCACGACGGGAACCGGCTCACCTTGGCAACCAAGGAACAGCCCAATAAACATGGTATTATCTACATAGATAGTTGTGAGATAACCTCAAGAATATGTTAGAAAGTACTTTGAAATATGGAGGATCAGAATATAATATTTCTTAGCAGCAATGTTAATACATTTTTATCACAATATCAATTGAAGCTAAATACATGTTTGATTTATTTACCTATCTTTTCAATACATTCCAATAGCCTCTAATGTACCAATATAAGTAATAATACAAAATCCTAAATTAGATTAACAAGTTTTCCTGATTTTATTCCATGTTCACTTGAATAAGATATATGTTAAAATATTCCTTTTAAGCTTCAACCTGGTTAACTGTACTTATTATACAAGGCTAAAAGTAGTACCTACTAGTTTTCCAATATTATGGAGACAATTGAGTAAGAGTTAATGAGCTTGGAACATTGTGTTCTAAGCATATCAGGTTTCTAATAGAATGATAATTGTTATATTTTTCTTAGAATATTTATCTTCTTTACAGAACACAGATTATTTATCTGATTAACTTCAAACTTGGTATACCTACTTTCCTAGAAATAGTAAAGAAGATTGGAAAGGACCAAATCCATAAGCAAATCTACGAAGAAGATATTACAGAGTCAAATATCTCAATTTTGTATATAGTTTGTTTCTTCTTAATTTCTTACTAGAACTCTGAATAATCTGTACAGATTGAAGATGAAACAGTTCACTTGTAATATAGAACACCTATTCTTTCTCTTGGATAGCTTATTAAAGTGCTCTGATATACCTTTATTAAGTTATAGAACTTGAAGTAGAAGGGATCCAATTTATAACCACCTATCTTAAAATCTTTACCTTGCAAAAGATTTTTCCTATAGTGAACTAAGAGCTAGATATTCTGATTCTCCATATTCCAAAGTACTTACTAACAAATTTTGTAGGTGGTATCACTATTATTTATGTAAGTAATGGAATATTGATCAAGTTTTCATGTGGTTGCCAAGGTGATCCGGTTTCCTGCCGTGAGCCGCATCCCCATAAATTACGTTAGGGGAGTGGTAGTGGGATGATTCATATGGGGATGAAGAAGGGCAGACGCTTTAGAAAAGCACAGAAAGCCCAAAGAGAATAAAGTCCTCCAAAAAAAAAAAAAGTAAAAATGAAAAGTACGACGAACTTTATTTGCACTTGCAAAAGATTATTTAGATGTTTGGGATCATCGGGACCAATATTGATACAATTGTTGTGGAAAAAGGTCTCGCGAACGCTTTGCAACGAAACAAACCATACTCAGTCAACCAGAGTGACTTCTCCAGACTTTCCCACAACCCCCGGCAGAACAGTCCTATGCTAGGAGCGCCCCACCAACAGAAACTGTCTAATACAGTACAAGGGAGCCAAAGTATATAATTTGTACTCACTGCTCAACAGAAACAACTAATCAACTAGCACACCCAGTGTTCCCAGTCATCCAGTCCGTCCGTCTTCGGGGTAGGACGGGACTGACGACGGCCCATAACCCGTCTTTTTGAGAGTGCCGGGACGGACTACGCCCGGGAAGGTGAGGACGGGACGGACTGTAGGGCGGTGTAGTCCTAGCACTTGGACCCCCGGTCCTAGCCGAGTTGAAATCATACACCCCGAAACTATTTACTACACCTCATGAGATATCACTCGTCCCGTCACCGGGCGTCTCCCGTCTTCCTCTGTAGTCCCCCACTGCCCCATGCCGTCCACAACCATCTCTGGACTTTGCTCACAGTCACTGGCTAATGCTATAGTGTTTTATTAGAGCAATTGTTTTCATCTCGGTACTGCTGTGCTAATAGAATTAGATTTATCTGAGGAAGTTTTGGTAAAGAAAGGCTTCAAATGCGGGTAACGCAGATGATGAGCCAAGGTAAAACGAAGGAGATTTTTGTTTTTTACTAAATAAGAACGTATCATTCCTTCAACTCTGTCAATCCCAATATCCCTGATATCGATTTAAAAAATGCACCTAGCCTGGGACATCACTCGTGCTATCCCTGGCTGTCCTCCACTGTCATCTATTGTCCCCCACCACGCCCCACCACCATCCTGATGGAGTAACCCCATCGTAGTATGTTAGGTTAGGGCGCACTTGTGAGTGTGAGCAGGGCTATCGACCAGACTGCACGACGGTGACTGGTATTGTGTGAACCCACGAGCGGGTCATCACAAAACTGTATATAGTCTGAGCTAAGACGCTTGCACGCCTTATGGGAACACACACTTACACTCTTCGGTGAACACTTGTCATATATATCGAATATCGAACACATCTCCGTTTTCCTATCAGCAACTGACCGGTCTTTCTCGTGACGGCAGTTTGGCCAATAGCTGTGACATTGCGGCACCTGTACAACCGAATATTTCTCTGCGCAGTACCAGACTTCCATTACATCCCCCACCGTACAATCCCCCTGCCCTGAGCTAAAATGTTTCACCCTGTAGGGCCCGCCGTCTGACCCAAGACGGCCGTCTTGTACGCTGACTATGATACCTGGACGGACTACAGATAGCCGTCCCGTCCCATCCAGGGCTCTTGGCAGTCCCCCCACGGGGCCCAGTTGTGCCCCCGGACGGTTACGAACACTGAGCACACCGCGAGGACCGAATAGGCAAACATAGCCAAAACTGTAAATGCAAAAATCTCCAATCCCCTATCCCACATTTACCAAAACCACTCGCGCCGACACTACCCACTTGCTTGACTAGATGCTCCGACTCCCCTGTAGTAAAACCTTTCTAGCCAGGATTTGTTTGGGGAAGCTAATTATTGTTTAAGGAATATTACTATTTTGAACAGGAGACATTTGGAGTGAAGTAGAGGGATTGTGGTCAATAGATGTAATTAGTGGCTAATTCATTCCTCTTTTGTGGTTGAAGGTGAAGGGACTCTCTGAACAAAATGAGGGAGGAGATGTAGCGGCCAACAAGCAGTACGGTACTCGTAACCCCCCCACATCTGTAAACACGACTACTATTTCACATGGGCAAAATATTAGCCAGGACCTCTAGATTTTGATGGTATTATATCCAACAACGGCTGTGCTTGCTCAGGCTCGAATTAATTACTCGAGCAGTGGAAAAGGAATGTAACTTCGCCCCCCCCCTCCCCACTGAAGCAGCGAACTCCCCCACTTCCCCACTTTCGTGCGCTAGCGATAAGAGTCTTTTATGTTGCGCTACTAAGTGGCATTTAGTTTCGTTTCCTTCCATTATGTTGCCCCAGTTTTCTTTGCTTCACCCTTGCAGTTTACAACAGTGTCCTAACACATGATCCCTTTATTCTGCAGTATGGTGGTGTCTGGCTGCTCGTGTTCAGTTAAGGTTTAAGGTCGGAGTACACTTGAATGTATGTGTCGGACAGTTTCGTGGTATATTTGGTCTCTACACCACAAAACCGCTTTAGAACTATATTTAGTTCCTTTTTGGGTATTTTGCCCATTAATGCCCCCTTGCTATAGGGGCATGGAAAAAGCACACCATCCGCCCACTGACCACTTCCCCCCTGCTCGCTCATTATAAAAGAAAACTTTAACGACGCCTCCTTTGCCCTTTTGTGAAGCGCTACAAACGGATAAACTCTTAATGAACTCCGCACACCACCAGGTCTACCTCCTCGACAATTCTAAGTCCGGTAAAAAACCCTCTCTTCAAACTCTACCCAAAGAATAAAATATCTGGCTGTCCTAAGGCAGCACAAGTCTGGTACTGGAAAACACTTCCCACGAGAATAAGCCCTTCATATATTACCCGTACAAGACTACTACGTGAACAAGACGAGGAATTTGGCCGGCCTCTGCGGTGGGGCTCCCGCTGCTCTTCCAAGCTTGCCTATTTTCAGGATGAAGCACCCATGCAGCAAGTTCTTTCCGTTTGTAAGATGAGGGCATGAGCGACTGTGGGGGTGAATTGGCCAGGGTTCAGGGATATCGAAAGGGTGTGGAAAGGTTGTGGGTTGGTGCGGATGAAGCTTATGTTAAGGGTGGCCTCCGGGTGCGAGAGGTTTAGAGTTCGGAGGTTGGTGTAGAGACCAGGTTTACAGATATCCCGAATGCTGACGGAGGTAGAGACTATGGTTCTAGCACAGCACTAGGAGACATGTTTCCTTGTCCTTCCGGAGGCGATATCGTAATAGGGCTTTGGGAAAGGGAGGTACGATACCAGAAAGACTGCTAGTATTTTTCTTTGGCACCCCTCTATGAACAAATTCCGTGCCACACTCCGGAAAGGTCTCGGCGGGAGAGTATCTCTGGTGGGGCGCCAGCATTAACCTGGGTGGATGGCACAGAACCCCTCTCTTTCCTTTGAAAAGTTCTCTGTCTTTCCTTAGGTTAGGTACCGGTACTGAGGAAGGTTGAAAGAGGCTTCCAGGATGGTGGGGGTGTGAGAGGATAAAGTTAGTCTTAGCGCAAGGAGCCCCACATTCGGAAGCAGCTTCTTGAATATCAAGGACAGCTTTTAAGCGCACCTCCGGGCATACAAGTACCCCATACCAGCTAAGCCATTATGTTCTAGAGTCGTGCGTCCTAGAGTCGTGTAGGAGAGTCATATTTTCCGGTATTGCGTATTATGAAAGTCGAAAATCGCTGATTTTCCGTATCGTCAAATATTGGTCAACGGAAGCAAGTAGATCTTGATCTCCGTAGATTGTATAATAATTATAGGCATTTTTTCTTCGCAGACCATTATCATAGAATATCACTCATAGTGCTATACGATCCATTTTGGGAACAGCTCTACAAGTAGCTCGTTGCCGAAGCGGGAAAATATTTACACACAATCACTCGAATTTCCTAACCGGGTTTAATCTAAATATATAATACAACACGTCCATTCGGAAGCGGCCCTGACTTTTGCCTCCTTCGAATACTACAGGATTTGGGCTGAAAAAGCTTTCTGTTTACGCAGGTACAAGCTGTCACAATGGTTGATAAGAAAAATTGTCAACACAATCAAATCTCAAGTGCAATATCAGGGGAGTGATTTTAAGTTCGGCTAGGCGCAGCAAAACTACACCATTGTGAATATTCGCTGTAAACTCCACTGTCGAACGCCCTCATATTGAAACTAATATAAAAATAAAAAAAAGGGCAAAAGCTCCATCTCCTCAACCACAAGCACTCCGCTAACTTGAACCCCAATCGCGATGAGAAATTTCGATATCATGCGGGTGACGTTTGTATGGTGGTAAGGCCCAGAAGGGCTAACAAGCCTTAAGAAAAACAGCAAAAAAGCACATTCCGCTCACCCATGTGAGTCTATGAAAGTCAAACCACAAAGAAGTATCCCATAAACCTCCATCGCTGTGCAAGCAAACTAAAAAAAAAAACAAGAAAACCATTCTACCAAGGCCCGCTGCAGTAGGAGCCTTGTGGCAGCGAGGAGAAAACCAACTTCTCGTACCTTGAGAAGGCTTATTTACCTCGGCCAATCAGTCTAAGAAAAGCTCGTTTCATGCTCGTTGCCCCGATTTCATCTGCAGCAAACCTAGCAAGTTCCTCGGCGGAGGCATTTCGTGTCTAGGTAATTAATGCAACAAACTCCTTCTCTTTGGTCCACTCCATCTTAGCATCCGCAAGGACACTTGCCCTGCAGTTCATGGCTTCAATAACATGTGGGTAGCCTAATGCAACTGTTTGTTAGAAATAGCAGTACCAAAGCAGTTCTATGGAGTATTAAGTAGCCTACCCATGAGCTCAATCGCAGCTCTCCAATCGAGACCATACAGAGTAGTGAAGGTTTGATTGTAATCAATCAAACCATTTTTTAACAGTCAAATATCTGCCAACACATCACTAGAGTGAGCGATTTTATTGCCCTCCCGGATAGTCGTTCTAGATCCAAGCACGTTCATCTGCTGCATTTCCTGGAAGTTCGCAAAAAATCTCTTTCTGATGCCCAGTGTTCCCAACGGGCCGGGTAGGCCAGGCCGAAGGAAAGCCGAGCCTGGCCTACGAGAATTTCTGAGGATCTAGCCTGGCCGGAGCCTATAGGCCTCGAAGTAACTGAGCCGGGCCCGGCCCGGCCTGCCTATAGGTTGTATAGGCTTTGTGCTACCTGCCTTTTGGAGCTCGCTTGGCCAGATGGTTTCTTCCCTTTTGTTTTTAACTTCTGTTCAACGTGACTTGAGTTCTCCCAAGCTTTCACCTGCCTAGCGAATTCTCTCTATGCTTTGCTACGCGGTCCGGTAGTAGCGCCTGTTCCAAATGATTTATTTCTAGTGGAAAGGACAAGTTAAAAACCCTGGAAAATTATAGGGAGTCATACACATTCTCGTGAGTGAACCAAATCCAAACCTCTCTTCTGGCTCCCCGGGGGGGAACAGTGGGGGATGTGTTGTTTTTCACCGACGCGCGTTGTTATCTGGCTTCCCGATGTGGTCTGGTTGTGTCATTGGTTGCGACAGGACTTTTAGAGGATTACAAGTATGAGTCTTTCATTACCGCATGAACTCATCAATTATGTTTAGGTGTCAACTTTGTTCCAGAAGCATCTTGACTATTCCCTCATGCCCAAACTCAGTGGCCATGAGAGCGGCGTCCTGCTGTCTTCGGTGTCTGCTCTGTCGGGATTGACATCTTGTTCCAAAAGCATCTTTACTATTCCCTCATTCCCTCTCTCAGCGGCCCACGAGAGTGGCGTCTGGCCATAGAATGTATCTGGCTTGTCGGGCTTGACAGCTCGCTCCGACAGCATCTTTATTATTCCCTCATACCCGTTCTCGGCGGTCCACGAGAGCGTCCAGCCATACGAGGTGTCTGACTGGTCTGGATTGAAATCTCGTTCCAAAAACATCTTTACTATTCCCTCATGCCCATTTCCAGCGGCCAACGAGAGTGGCGTCCGTCCATATACAGTGTCTTGCTAGTCGAGATTGGCACCCCCTTGGTTCAACATCACCTTTACCACCTCTTCATGCCCTCTTACAGCTGCCCATATGAGAGCTGTACTCCCCGTGCCATCAGTTGCATTAACATCCCCTTCTTTTATTTTCAATATAGCAGGAACTATCCCCACCATCCCGACAAATGCTGCTCTGTGGAGTCCTGTAAATCTGGTTGGTCCTCTCAGCACGATAAACCCAGGACCTAATCTTCCAGCTTTATAATTCCCCAATAACATTAGCTTCGCAGATATATGCTCTTCAAATCTTTTCAGAAGTCTCAAAGCAAGCGCTTTCCCATTCTCCGTCATTCTCCTTTTTGTGTGCTCACCGCAGTAACATGAAGCATAATCTAGAAATGGCATTGTTGCTGGAGCTGAGTGAAGTTTTGGCGAGATATCCCGAACACACTCAAAGTTGAGGTATGTCAAGCAAACCTCCGAAATTATTGCATGCGGGCCATGAAATAGCGTTGGATCACTTGAGAGATGCTCTTGCAGAGTATAGTGTACCAGTCGGATAGTGGACGAAGACGCCTCAACCGTGACGAGACCCAGACACGATGCTAGGAGTGTCCGTAATGCAGGAATATTTTCGATATCCAGATCTGTTGATCCCACTTCCACTCCTAGGGCATGACACAGCCCCTTTGCCCGTAACGGCCGTTCCGAAATAACACCCACATCAGGACCTTCAGTCCCATTATTGATTTGTCACCCTTCTGGTTTTTTAGTCTGGTGAGAGTTGCCGTGTAGGCATCTCTAAGTCCATTGCCATTCGCCATCGCTTCCAGCTTTTTCCTTCTTTTGCGAATCGTTAACCCTCCGAGAATAGCATCGACGTTTAGCGAAACGAGGAGGAATCTATGCAAAATTGTGGGTGAGTATTGATCAAAAATGAAGCGGGAATGGTAAATTTCCCTACATATCTGATATCTTTTCCATGATAACTCGAATAATATCCATCCGCAGATCATCGCTCATGGCCTCTGGATCAGTATTACATATTTTGGCAACACTTCTACCGAGTGGCAATTGCTGGACGGAAATATTTTTGACTATCCGCTCCCGCAGGCACCCTAAACAACCCTAACCCAAATTCGCAGACCGGGGGGTCTGGGTATTCTGACTAAGCAAACCCTAACCTTCTCAACACATGCAACCTCTCGAGCACACCTAACTTACTCGTGTGATATATGTTCCAAAAAACTCGTTTCCGAGCGGTAGGTGCGTCACAAATTTAAATATTGAGCTTTCTTCTCAGCCCACTCCTTGTACTCGTTCGCCTAGGTTTTGGAATATATAGTTATGGGGCTGTAATCATGAAATGTTATTCATATTCTCACTATTCCTTATCCTGTTGATCATAGGTGGGTAATTATACACCAGAGGATGCGCGCAGACGCCTCGCTCAAAATCCTCGCACAAGCCAACCCTGAATAACAACGGCTTCTGCGAGATGTAGACAATCGGCTCCGAGGGATGGAATTACGTGGACCCATCGCCAATGCACTCAGGCTCCGCGCGGGGTGCTGCCATCTTTGAGGTAGATCTAAACGTGCTCAGGGTGGCACACACTGTGCTCCACAAGGAGGTAAAGACGGACGTCAGCCTCTCGATCAATTTCCCAGTCGACTATGGCTAAATCAAAGGCACCTTCGTCCGGGGCTGGGGGCTCTTTGCAGGCGTAGAAGCTCGCGGTCAAAAGAACTGCAAACCATTCACGCTTGGCGCTGGAAACTACAAGATCCCTAGCTTCGCAGATATCCCTCAAGTGTTCAACGCTAACGCGCTCAAGGGCATGCAGTAAGCTAAGCTGAGGAACATTCAGAGATGAACGGAGATCAGCAAATCCACCGTTGTTCCTGAGCGCTACGGTGCTGCTTGCGCCACGCAAGGGCGTTAAGGCCCATAGGAGAGAGTATCGCGGTTGGCGCGAGGGTTATGGGTATCATGCAGTTGGATTATCCCGCTACCGCTGAAAGGTTGAGGGTTGCTGTTGGGGATTGGATTGTCCACTGGACGAAGGTTGAGGCGAAGGAGTGGGAGAATGTCTTTTTTGCGGAGGCAATGGTTTAAGTCTTTTCTTTTGAATTTTTTGTTCTCTCGTGGTTTGCGGGCTTTGTATGACAGGATCTCGTTTCTTTACGTTGTGAATTTAGGTTGTTTTCTGACGCAATTACTTGGACGTCATGTATGTGACCAACTAGTAGTGTAGTAATTTGCGGTATAGTAAATCGCCAACAACTTTCACTCCCACTATCATAGATTCTGCCATTCCGATTGAAAACTTGATTCCCAAATTGTCCAGGGTTCGCTCCGCACCACCCCTCTGAGAGAGGCGAAATCGATTTGGGTAATTAGGTTCCCGCCAACCGCACTAGCTGGGCGGACAAGAAAACCAATCCCAAGATTTCGCACGGGGCCAAGTTTATCCGCGCCGCTCCGTTCGAAATTAGACATGGTATGATACTTAGACTATCACGGTGAAAGGTGAGGGATGCGGGCGGTGAAGGGGGTAGTGAGTAACCAAGCCATAACCATCGGGGATGTCTAGGTGCGTGATCTGGGGCGTCAGAATTGACACTGTCCCGCTTAGGTAACGATTCGGCCACATCCTCTAGCGCGGGCCAGCAACAGTAGTGTTTGGTTCGCGCTAACTAGCGTAGCGGCGTGGACGTCTTTCCGAGCTAAAAACAGCTTCACTGCGCCTTCACACCGGTAGTGAGCGGCCCACGAGAGTGGTGCCCGGTGTATATTCGGTGTCTGGAAGGTTAGGATTCACATCGTCTTGTTCCAAAAGAATCTTTACTATTCCCTCATGCCCATTCTCAGCGGCTCACGAGAGTGGCGTCCAGCCATATAAGGGGTCTGGCTGGTCGGGATTGACATCTCGTTCCAAAAGCATCTTAACTATTCCCTCGTGTCCGTTCTCAGCAGCCCACGAGAGTGGCGTCTGACCATATTTGGTGTCTAGCTGGTCGGGATTGACATCTCGATCCAAAAACATCTTTACTATTCCCTCATGCCCTTTCTCGGCGGCCCACGAGAGTGGCGTCCGGCCATAGAAGGTGTCTGGCGTGTCCGCATTGACATCTTGTTCCAAAAGCAACTTTACTATTCCATCACGCCCATTCTCGGCGGCCAACGAGAGTGGCGTCCGGCCATACATGGTGTCTGGCTGGTCGGGATTGACATCTCGTCCCAAAAGCATTTTTACTATTCCCTCATGCCCGTTCCCAGCGGCCCACGAGAGTGGCGTCCAGCCATACAAGGTGTCTGGCTGATAGGGATTGACATCTCGTCCCAAAAGCATTTTTACTATTCCCTCATGCCCTTTCCCAGCGGCCCATGAGAGTGGCGTCCGGCCATATTTGGTGTCTGGCTTGTCGGGATTGACATCTTGTTCCAAAAGCATCTTTACTATTCCCTCATACCCATTTTCCGTGGCCCACGTGAGTGGCATGTGGCCATACAAGGTGCCTGGCCGGTCGGGATAGATATTTCGTTCAAAAAACAACTTTACTATTCCCTCATGCCCATTCTGAGCGGCCCACGAGAGTGGCGTCCGGCCATATACAATGTCCGGCTCGTAGGGATTGACACCCTCCTGACTCAACAGCACCTTTACCACCTCTTGATGCCCTCTTACTGCTGCCCATGTGAGAGCTGTACTCCCCGTGCTATCAGTTGCGTTAACATCCCATTCTTTGATTTTCAATATTGCAGCAACTATCCCCACCACCCCGATAAATGCTGCTCCGTGGAGTCCTGTAAATCCGGTAGGTCTTCTCAGCCCGATTAACCGGGGACCTAAGCCTCCAGCTTTATAATTCCCCAATAACATTAGCTTCGCAGGTATATGCTCTTCAAATCTTTCCAGAAGTCTCAAAGCAAGCGCTTTCCCATTCTCCGTCATTCTCCTTTTTGTGTGCTCACCGCAGTAACATGAAGCATAATCTAGAAATGGCATTGTTGCTGGAGCTGAGTGAAGTTTTGGCGAGATATCCCGAACACACTCAAAGTTGAGGTATGTCAAGCAAACCTCCGAAATTATTGCATGCGGGCCATGAAATAGCGTTGGATCACTTGAGAGATGCTCTTGCAGAGTATAGTGTACCAGTCGGATAGTGGAAGAAGACACCTCGACCGTGACGAGACCAAGACACGATGCTAGGATTGTCCGCAATGCAGGAATGTTTTCCACATCCAGATCTGTTGATCCCACCTCCACTCCTAGGGCATGACACAGCTCCTTGGCCTGTAATGGCCGTTCCGAATATAACACCTACATCAGGACCTTAAGTCCTAGTACTGATCTGCTCCCTTTTTGGGCTTTCAGTCGGGTGAGAGTTGCCGTGTAGGCATCTCTAAGTCCATTGCCCTTCACCATCGCTTCCAGCTTTTTTCTTCTTTTGCGAATTGTTACCTCTCCGAGAATAGCTTCGATGTTTAGCGAAACGAGGAGGAATCTACGCAAAATTGCGGGTGAGAATTGATCAATGATGGAGTCACAATAGTAAATTCTCTTACATATCTGATATCTTTTCCAGGATAACTCGAATAATTTCCACCCGTAGATCATCGCTCATGGCCTCTGGATCGGTATCCCCAGCCAGCCTCATCTCCAGATAACTCCTAATATCATCTGCGTTAGGACTGATGGGTATGACAACCGCCTTGCTAACATGTCTTTGAATATCCTCCCTCACATGAGGCCTCCCCGTGAGGAATATTCGCGTCATAGGGGACTCCCGAGCGATACCCCCCAGCAACTTCAGTAGTTCCGCCAGATTCTTGGGCAAGAATTCGTCTAGCGCATCAATACAGATGAATACTTGGGGTAGCGAAGCGATCGCTGTCCTCAGCATTTTCATCAGATCCGGAAGAAGCAGCTTTCTGCCGCTCAGCTCCGCTTTTCCTTTCTGGAATGCCTCGCGGAGATACTTCGGGATTTCCCCTCTGCCTACCAACTGTTTCAAGATAGCTCCCATCATGTTGGCTATCGTCTGCTCTTTCTGAGCTAGGAAGTCGCAGTATAAGCCTACGACGGCGATATTCTCCTTCTCTGCTTGATCGCACAGGCTGTCGATAACCAGGGAGCTAGCATTTCCGACCATCAGCCATTTCCCCTTTCCCCTAAAGAATCCCACCACTTACCTCAGGTACGTCTTTCCCACTCCTGGATTCCCGCTACAGAACAAGACAGCCTTATCGACTCCACCCTCACCACATCTCCACGCCCGAAACTCGGGCGTCTCCAAAAGCCAATTGCCGACACCGGCAAATCGCTCGGCACGAACGTCTTCGTGTCGGTTGTTTGGCTCCAGTGGAGAGAGCCAGCGCATGATTTCCTTATCCTCGTCCGACTTATGGATGGTGTAGTTTACAGTACCTGTTATGTTGAAACTTCCCGTTATGTTGCCGGAGTTGGCATTGCCGTCGCCGATCTTGATGTTTGTAGTCTGAGCCATTATATTTCGTCAAGTGTTTACGTTGAACGTAGGAATGGTAAAATGATTTGTAGGGGTATCGAAGGAGTTTGTAAATTTGTGGAGCAAAGCTGAAGAAAGCGGGGCGATGTGGCTGGTTGTGCAACTTAACTCTTAATACCCAATCATTTTGGAGAGGTGGATGACTAATTTCTGCACGTTACTTCTGAGCGACTGTAAGCATTGTAATGTGGTTCAATATCAGGAACCTCCCGAATTTTCTATCTTAAATCCCATGTCGAGCGTTAGATAGGAGGTTATTGAGATTTTGTGAAGACGGGAGGATGTTGGGTGGGGTTGTACTGTTTCGAAATAACTGACGCTTAGCACTTGTTCCAGTCATTACTTTCCGCGATTTTGACCCTCTTGCTCCAATATTTCTCCTCCTGATATCTTGTGAATTCCACATCCCCAGATTCCTGGTTATCCACTTTGCAGGTGAGCTGCTGGTATCTGAGTGGGGATGATTTCTGGGCTGAATTCCGGGCTCGGGGTATGGCATTGTATACTGACGTGATACCAGAGTAGGTGCGTGAAACTCGAAGGATTTACGAATAATACTGCACCGACTCGGTAGAAGTACCTACAATCTGGGACCTTCGGCTTGAGGAGTGTGTCAATGATCAACCTACGAGAACAATGAGAAAAATAAATTTCTTACAATTGTAAAGTAAGTAGATTAAAGTTGGGTAATAAAATCAATCGCTAATCGTCTAATCTTACAAATCGCTAAGATCCTAGCGTTGGAGGGAGGCACCGAGTCACGGCTAGTCGTGGTGGTTATATGGTTCCTGTTATTTTCGTGTTATTGTGTTTTACGGAAGAGGCTCTTCGGACCTGCCTTTCCTGCGCGTGTGCAAAGAAATGGGGACATGCGCGGAGGAAAAGAGATACAACTTATAGTATTCATGGAAGGACCATGATTATTTTGTTATGTTTTATATACGATCCTGTCTTTGCTGTTGGTATCACAAACACTTCGGCTCAGTGGCTCTAGTCCGGAACGGCGCTAGCGCGTTAAATCATTGATAATCCTTCCTAGGATGGACGAAAAAAACGGAAATGACAGAAACTGCTTCGATGATCGTTTGCAACTTTTGCTCCATATCGGTTGCTATTGCAGCATTGTTTGCATAGCGACTAGATTCCTGTGTAGTGTGTCGGCACTGAGTTAGGGTGTCATGTTTCTTGTGACTGAGGAGTATATCAGTCAATGACTGACTTGCGCAGCGGTGGAGAAAAACACTAAAGGACTATGTGGGGGCTGTGGTAGGACGTGCACAAAGGCGTAAGGTAAGGAAAAAACAGCTTCGCTCTTACTTCTCTAAACTAACGGTAAGGACAGGTGTATAAGTAAAACATAAACAACGTATCCCCATCATTCCATGAATCACCACACCTATCCGTATCTTCCAAGCATGTTACCTTTTCCTCCATACACTCCCGTGATAACAAAGGAAAGACATGTCCGTAGAATCTCCTATTAATCTCTCAACCTCCACACTAATCCATTTCCACACTAATCCATTGAACTTCTGAACTCTTCGCCAGACTCCCGAAACCTCCACAATCTATCTCAATAGACCAACATCGATCTAGAAGCTTCAACAATGTTGTATTCGGCTCACGGGTGTTATGTGTATCACTGGTTGGAATGGGTGGCGGGGGAGCGGAGGTGAGTAGGTGAGGAGTGGATGGGTGTGATCAAGAGTCTCCACGCCATAACCCTTCACCCTCCTCTCAAGCTTTTCAGAGAAATAAGGAAGAGCGAACAATAGAGTGGAAAGGCCAATCACCCATATCTAGAGAACCTGTCTTTCTCCCTCCGCCTATCTTCTCCGGAAGGGAAAGTGCAGTAATGTGCCAGCTCCTGCCAGTGTACTTACAGAAGTCTCAAGCGGGTGGGAAATAATTGGTCAGTTTTGCAGCTAATCACAGATATTTAGCCGGATGACCCTAACACCCAGCCTCTGGTATCCGGGATCGTACGGGGAGCGTGGTCTAGCATGCCCAACAATTAGATCCCTTGGTCTTGGAGGTATCATGAGACAAGTCACTATGGCCATTGATCCATCATTTCCAAGCACCGCACCCGAGTGCCCTATGCCAGAGGCTGGACAGACCGTGGGCCCAGGAGCAGAATGTGATGCGGTCAGTCGTGGCAATTGGCCTCCTTCCTCCGCGCCCTTGTGTATTATTCAACCGAAATACACCTCTCAGTGGATACTATGATGTTGCGAAAAATCACCGAAAAACCCAGAGGATGAGATTGTATTCACTTGTCCTCGTGATGGAAACGATCAGATCGTGCTCAAGCAGGGTCACTACTCGATCGTACTCGTGTATGCTGGATCATGCTGTAGAATGTGCGATCATGGTCCATCGATCTACTCCTATCTCTACCTTTCCTCGTAATCATGCAATATCATCTACTAATACAAACACTATCTACCAAGCGCACTTGCAAATATTCTCAATGAGACTCTCTATTGCCAATTCTTCGACACAATTTCCTTAGAAACTCACGTTATAAAAATGTAATCATCCAGGCAAGTGGTAGAAACGGTATCGGATACTCCGGCCGACCAGAATAGCGCCAATTACTCTGGAATTGAAAAAAGCCAACATATCATACGAAAGTAGACAAAAGCCGATCATGATCGAATCAAGCGTAGTCGACTTTGCTCAGTCACCATCGGCGTGACGCTATCAAACCACGTGACTATACTCGATCACGTCACTATGCTCAATTACTGCTCCAATGGGTGAGCAGGGCCTTCCAATATGCTCGCGTATTCGAGCATAGGGCTCTCTCGATCAGATCGTTCTCGAGCATAACCCTTATAATCTGCTCGAGCATGCTCGTGTCCATCACTAACTTGTCCCGTCAATGAGAAAAGAGAGGGGGGGGGGGATTGGATGAAAAGGGAGAGACGAAAAATAGGGGCAGCATAGGAACGCAAACGTGAAGAAATCATTGGGATGCAGGATTACGCAAGATAGCCCAGAAGCGAAATGTAACACAATGCCATGTGTGTAACTATCTAGTCGTATACAGAGGTACAGCGCCTAAGCTTTGTATATTACACTATAGTATTGTCCAAGGTTGCCTAATAATTCGAGCAATTAGGTCAATGTTCTGGATGCAGAAGAAACTATTAAACCCTCCTCAGTAACAGTCATGTCTCTTCTGAGTCTTTTTAGGGTTCTCTTCTTTTTTTATTGCATTCTTTTCAAGATCCATTATCCATTGCCGAGAGGGAGTGCGTGTGCGGGTAAAATGTAGATTAATTAGCCTGAACACTGGCACTATTTGTAGAGGGCGCAAAGGAGGAAATTGCCATCGATTTCGTGAGTTGAGTATTCTCGCGTGGCAGTTTGGAATATGGGACATGTTTCACGAACACTTCAGCTGCCCAACAATAATTGAGGGATTAGGAACCCAAAGGTAGGAATCGCTACTTCTATAACCACTATGTTTAGTCTAATGCTCTGATAAGTGAACTGTCCGCAGTATGATAGCCAAAAGGCTAGAAGGCCTAGCTGGGCGCGACAAACTAGTTGGAGGGCGGGTCCTCTCGGCCTGAAAATATTTGTCCCCAGAACCCAGCCCCTTGTATGCTAAACCCACGTGCTGGGGTATTCGGATACTAGGACCCGGGGCTATGAGGAAAGGCAACAGCAACAGCAAAAGTGGTGAATAGTGCTCCAAGTCAGTATTGTTGGGTGGATAAGGAAATTGAGAGAATTGTTAATGAAAACACGCTGTTTTTCCTAGCATATAAAAATTGGTGTGTTTACTTATTATCTCGTGGAGGAGCCGTTGGTGCATGGTATCATAGACACTAAGTAGGTCTGATCGGCACAAACCTTTGTGTTCCGATCATGCAACTTTGCGACTACCGTAGACAGGCTCGGTATTCCGACTATGCAGTTCTAGCTGCTTGGCAAAGCCCAGCCCAATCAGGTCTCAATTAACTGTAGTCAGCCAGTCCCACCAGAAGTACTGTACTGGTACTCGAGCTCATACCTTGTTCATTACTCTCACCCCAGCCAGGGGTTGCGCTCTGGTGTTTCCCCCTCGCGTAGCCCAGAAATGGGATTCTCACTCAGGGGCTTAACCATTTATCTTCTTTGTTACCGGTACAGTATCCGAGCTCCTATGGTATTGGACTTCCATCTCACTGTAGACATGAAAACCGCTAAATTTCGAAAGCTTAAGCCTCCCCAACACAGCAAGTACAATATCATACCTTCACTGATATGAGTTTGATGGACAACAGCTTAAGTTGTTCAAAAACCTTTTGGTCTTGTTTTCAATATTGGCCCATGGTAGAGAGACATAGCGAGCTCAAATTTGGTTAAACCACTGTGGGAGGTTATGCTTTCTGTACCACTGACACAGTGAATGGATTAACTGGAAACTCGGCACTTGAGAAGCGCCTTGTCAAGCTCTAGACTGGGATCAGGTTTCTGATTGCCCACTCGCAAGGCGTCCTATCAGCCACACCAACTGATACAATCGCACAAGGCACTCGAGAGCTATTTGGTGGAATAACACTGCCCCGCTTTTTCCCAATTTCTACCCCCGAAGAGATTCAATCTACAACCTCACAGCTCCGACATTCAGTACCTCTCCCAACTACCTCGTAACATCCCAAACAAGATGGATATGCGAACCAGTCATCTTCGTGCTACTAGGATAGGTCTCAAAGACAGTTTTAACGTGATAAACAGCTACAACACGACATTTGTGGACGAAAGGCCCCAGGACGAAAGGCCCGATGTCCTAGAGTAGTTGTCGCCACTAGAACCTCGCGTGCGCCACCAAGATGTGCGTACCAACCGGGTAGATGGTATAGGGGAATAGTTTTCGCGAAGCGACGAGTTTATCAACTGGGGTGATGGCAAGGGTGGATCCGACCGAGTCATTATATTTTGTTCCGGAGTCGGGAAAACCTATCTGAGGTAGGCAGACGGAGAGATTTTTATAGCTAGAGCCTAGGCGACCGATAACTGACAATAACATTAGCTCTCTAGTGATTGATGCACTATGCGATCAGAATGTGGGGCAGAAAGTCGCCGTCTCTTGCTTCTACCGCGACTTCCAGGACCAAAAGAAGCAAACCACCGAGAACATATTGGGTACCCTCGTCAAGCAAATTTTACGAGCGCTAGGAGCGATTCCTACCAAGATTGATGACACATTCCAGAAAGCAAAGAGTCAGGTTGGAGGTCGAGGCCTCCGGGTTCACGAGATTCTTCCACTCCTACAGGCTGCCCTTGCTCCACTTGAGCGGGCGTTTATCTGCATTGATGCCTTGGACGAATGCCAAGGAAAGCATATACAGGAACTTCTACGCTCCTTGCGTACTATTTCCCAATGGTCTCCCAAAATACGTCTATTTTTTACCGGACGACCCCATATGGAACGTGAGATTAAGAAACACTTTCCCCAGGGTTCCTCATTCCAGATAAAGCCAACGATGGAGGACATTATGAAATACCTGGAGATGATGTTGCATAACGACCCCGAGCCCGAAGCAATGAACGCTAATCTTAAAGCTGAAATCCTGAAACGAGTTTCAGAAACTATTTCGGATGTGTATGTGATGGCAAGTTCTGTGTTCAAAATTTGAGTAACTTCTAACAATTATGCCTAGATTTCTACTCGTTTCGCTTAACATCACGGCAATATTGGCGGAGGCAACGATCTACGACCGGCGAGAGCAGCTCAAGAGAATTACCAATGGGCTCGGTTTAGGCGATGCCTATCGTGTCGCTTTGGAGAGAATAGAGGCCCAAGGAGGGGCCAAGTCGAGACTCGGTATGGCAGCTTTAATGTGGATTTCTCGATCGGAGCGGCCAATGACGGCAGACGAGCTATGCCATACCCTAGGCGCGCAAAAAACGGTCTACCAATCTCAATCCTGAAAGTATCCCTTCCATACAAACATTGTTGGCCCCCTGTCTTGGACTTGTTACAGTCAATAAGAGGGGGTCAACCGTTCGCCTAGTGCACTTTACACTTCAAGAATATCTCGATAGCCACCATGAAATCTTCCGGAACCCCTACGCAACAATGTCCCAGGCTTGCTTAACATATCTTAACTTCGACTGCGTCAATAAGCTTTCACCTACTCTAGATTTTCATTCTGCTCTACAAGAGACCCCGTTTCTCGAATACGCTTCAATATACTGGGGCCCTTATGCAAGAAATGAAACTACTGAAAGTGTGAAATTTCTTGCGCTCCGGCTTCTAATGGTTTTCGAGAGTCCTATATCAGCCAAGTTTCTTCTAAGTTCAGAGCTTGATTCTCAGAGCTAAAAAGCCGGCCGGAGGGATTCACAGGGCTTCACTGCGTGGCATACCTCGGCATTGACGAGATCGCAAGCGCTCTGTTGCGGATCAAAGATGGGGACATCGACAAGATGGATCTCTGGGGCCGCACATCACTAATATGGGCTACTAAAAATGGGCGCGAAGATATTAAAGCTATTTGTAAAACAAAAAGATATCAATTTCGAAACTAAAGATGCCCAAGGAGGGCTAACAGCACTCTCCTTCGCAGCCAAGAGTGGTTATGAGGGAGTAGTAAAGTTGCTTCTAGATCAAGAAGAGGTAGATGCCGAATCGGAAGACAATAGTGGCCGGACTCTCATACGCAACTGGGTCCGGGAATGAGGGAGTGGTGAAGCTGCTTCTGGACCGTGAAGAGGTTAACACCGAATCGAAAGACAATGGTGGCCGGGCACCGCTCTCGTACGCCGCCTGGTCTGGGGATGAGGGAGTGGTGAAGATGTTTCTAGAGCGGAAGAGGTCAACGTGGAATCGAAAGATAATGAGGGTAGGACACCACTCTCACACGCCGCCGGGTCTCGGAACGAGGGAGTGGTGGAGCTACTTCTAAAATGGGAAGAGGTCAACGCCGAGTCAAAAGACAGCGAGGGTAGGACACCACTCTCATACGCCGCCGGGTCTGGGAATCAAGGAGTGGTGAAGCTGTTTCTAGAACGGGAAGAGGTCAACGTGGAATCAAAAGACAATAATGGTAGGACACCACTCACACGCCGCCGGGTCTCGGAACGAGGGAGTGGTGGAGCTACTTCTAAAATGGGAAGAGGTCAACGTCGAGTCAAAAGACAGCGAGGGTAGGACACTACTCTCATA
The DNA here is from genome assembly GCF_000151645.1 of Tuber melanosporum. Taxonomy (NCBI): domain Eukaryota; kingdom Fungi; phylum Ascomycota; class Pezizomycetes; order Pezizales; family Tuberaceae; genus Tuber; species Tuber melanosporum. The sequence continues at coordinate 95,594 of NW_003298824.1, read as the reverse complement.
CGCCGCCGGGTCTGGGAATTAAAGAGTGGTGAATCTGTTTCTAGAACGGGAAGAGGTCAACGTGGAATCAAAGGACAATAAGGGTAGGACACCACTCTTTTACGCCCTCAGAAATGGATCGAAGGAGATAGGAAAGATGCTTTTAGCACTCAGAGAAGTCAACCCCCGATTGCCAGTCCTGCTTGAAGATGCGGGAGTTGCCCAGCTTCTTCAAGAATGCCTTGATACCATGCCCGTTCCCCAGCAGCACGATGTTCGAACTCCCACTCCCTACCCTGACAGAGACTCCCAAGGAGCGGAATCACTAGTCCAACCCCCTCCACAGCTACGAAATTCCAACACAAACACGCACCAAGAAGTGCACAGCCTTCCTCGCTACCCACTCTTCTAAATCACCACTATCAAAATCCCGATATACCCACTCAAGACTCTGAGCGCAATCCTCTCAACTTACCCCTAGCATATCCTGTTCCACAAGCCGTCACGGCAACCAGATCCCCCGAGCCATCAACACAACTGCCACGGCGACTCTTTTCCCAGGCTTTCGAGGACGAACCTTCGACTCATCTCATCCCGAAAAGGAAAAATCCCTCTTAGCCTCCTCCTCCCCTAACCCTAGTCGTTTCGGCAGCTCAGGTTCCCGCCTTATCTCTTCTAGTGCAATTTGAAACGTCACTCGTATGGAGGTGCGGGATGTGCCCCCCCCCGGACCCGGCTTGTACTATCTGATGTGAAATGCTTCCTTGGAAACCAAGCATTTTCAGTGTCATTCCCGGTTTTTATTCACTCCTGGCATGCGCTCTTTGTGGCTACCTTAGCAAGTATGATATTTGTATAGAATTAGCCAAGACTCGACCTTTTCGGTTTCCTACATTTTCCCCCGTCCTTTTGGAATTTACTGACTAGTTTTCTCCGTATTTTTCCCCTTTTTTTCTTTCCTCGATTCATACATCTTCCACTAGACCTCTCTATTATACCAACGTTTAATATTGCTGCACTGTAGGCAAGGGATGTTCGTTTCAATCTTTAAACCCTGGTGATTTAATAAGTAACAGTACCAGCGAATGAAAGAGTAGTACTACACACTTCTAAAAGACCAGTGATAACTCGAGGATAAAAACATGCTTCACAGTGTCAGGCCACCAACAGCTCTTCCCTCTTTCCCACCCGTGCTACTTCTGCCCAAGAATTCCGGTCAGGTATTTCTCTCACCGCCATTCTACTTAAGAGCCGCTTATAACCATTGTTTTAAATCCCGACTACGTCACGCCAAATAGCCCAACTAAACGGCAAAGATAGCAGTATATATGAATCGCAACAAACGCATCATCCCATCTTCCCTTCGATAACCACACATATCCATTCTCGCCCACGCAAGTCTCCCTTTCCTCTACATACTCCTATCCTAAGAAAAGATAGGCATCATAAAAACTCCAACTACTCATAGCTGCCGTTCCGCACAACCCCTTTCACTCTCCAATACTACTTCCGACTGATACATCTTTTCCTTCCATGGGGTCATTTTCAAAAACAAGATTGTTGGTGGATCGTTTTGCACCCACTAGAAGCTCTTGCGCAGGAGGAGGATGTCTTATTCTCAATTCATCGTCACTCCTTGACTGTGGGCAAATAGGCATTCTCTTATACATGGATAAGCAAACTCTCACATTCCTTCTTCCTTTCTCATCACCGCTTTCCCTTTGGCAACTGTGTTCATCCCCATTCTCTCTTCACCTCTTCTTCACTAGCCTCTCTGCTTCTGTTCCCCTCTCTTATGTCTTCTCCATCTTCTCTCTTCCCCATGTTACTACTATCCTCTCTGATTGACTGACCAATCATTCCATACCCATCATGAGAGTGATAACGACTTCCGGATCTGTGCCGCCGGTTCTCTAAGCTTCTCGGATATGCCGCTGTATGAGATAATCGAGCGCCGGTGATTTTCAATATGCGTTAATCCAGAACCCATCCGCCAAAACCTCCATACGATTAAGGAAACAACATCCTGAGAATTCATGAATGTCGAGCAGCACCTACACCAAAAGTAAACGGTATCCGACACTTCAAGCAAACAGGATAGCGCCAATGGGTCCGGCTCACAGGTCCCGGAGTAATTGTGTTTCGAAAAGGTAACTTTATTATACAAAGCGCAAGTAGTCAGAAATCGAATCGAACAAAGCTGCTTAAATATCCTATCACATTTTGACATACGAAAGGAATTAATTAGGCGCAGAAAAACTAACCATCAACCCGACTTGAGCATAATTGAGAAGCGGCCATTCCCGAGCACTCGATCACGGTCTACGAATTTTCTCGAGCATTCGAGTATTGGGTCCTCTTGTTCAGATCATTGCCCGAGCATAACCCCACGACCTGCTCGAGCACGGTCGTGTCCATCACCACCAACTAGGTTTGGTTTATTGATGCTTTTGCGTGCCACACAGCCGGAGCGCCCCGTCAACACAAATTCCTGTCAAACGTTCTTCCAACGATCATGTACCTGTAGCAGTGATACTAAAACATGGCAGCCAGTACAGAAACCATTAGGAGAATCAACACCCATAACTTCCCACAAGAGATTCACTCATCTTATGTATTCTCCCAAACGCTAGCTTTCCCGAGGTTCGTCGTTGATATACTTGTTGGTTACACAAATGTTGGTACAAGCGACCTTCCAGCTCCGAAGAATAGTCACCGCAGAGGGGAGCGCTGAGAGCAAAAAGAACCGAAAAAGATACATTGATTCCAAAAACAGTGCCGACTATATATAACACGATTAACTAGGCAGAAGTAATCCCCTCCCCGTGCCAAAATTCAGCAATCAGCCATCGCCTTCAATTAGTTCTTATCCAGACAAATTTGACCAGCAAGGTTCCTTCAAGTAGTCCATCTATCTTCACCCATGTCACCACTTTATCAATAGTAGCCCATTTATGTATTTACCTATTACGATGGATTGAATATCTGGTGATATCACACAAAATAGTTCCTTCCATTGACCACGGTGAGAAAAGAATAACGGTAAATCAGCTCACCCGCAGGATAAGAATATTTGGTCCCATGGGAATAATTATGAAATACCTAGCCAGCGCACTTAGCGGGAGTCCAGGAGTTCAATTCCTACTCAGAAATGAGTATCATATTTATTAAACGATCGATCACGTAGGGCAGGGGCCTTAAAAACTCCTATGATACCGTACCGGAACTGGGAGATTGTGATGGTATCATAGAATCCGACTCTAGACCCGGACCCTGTGGGAAGTGGTCGGGGATCGGCGGCAAACCCTTTCTCAACCCATTTTTATCCTCCACCCCCGATCCATATGACAGGACTTGCAATTCCGGAATGCCATGCAGACTCTAATACAAACACGAATGAAACGACTTCCGAGGGTAGCCATTTGCCATCAAACCACACTGTCACCGTCGATCCCTTGTAATCTAACCGCCACACACACAACAGGGAACTTTGAATGCGAATTGTTAGTAGTGACTGAGACCGTATTTATAGATTCACGTCTCGAGTGTATGATATCATTGCTCTTGACATGAATACCCTTTGCGAGGATCAGCGATATCCCAGATCCAACCTCACCCTTCCTCAGTTTAGCATCCCCCGCACACAACCCCCCCATATACGCTGCGATAAGACCATCGAAGCAAATCCTCACCTCCGCCAACCACCCCCACACTCACCACCACAGCTTGAAAATCTGGACCAATATCCTCTATTATTATACCTTACTCCAAAAAGACACACCCAACCATCCCATCCGACACAAACGCACCAGAAAAACACTCCCGGATGCCTACCATCACACACACACCACCGATAGATACCCCTTCGAGCCCTACACACTCCAACCCGCAATCTCCTTTACCACCAGGAATCTACTGCACCATACTCCCACATCCCAGAACTCAATATTTTAAGCCGTCCCGCTCCCATTGTGACCCCGCCACCTCTCTAACCGCGCAAAATCGTAAATTTTTTAAAGCAAAGCGCCCGTTCATAAAGCTTGTGCGCGGTGGATATTATACCCACCCCGCCAGACACGAAAGTACGACACGAACGAGATAGTTACCCATTCTTTCCTCATCAGTCGCAACGCAATCCCTACTAACACGTTTAAATACCCGGGCACTTGTACGGTATGTACAGTACATAATGCACTCCTCCGTCCCTCCCCGCCCCACCCCACCCCCGTGCATCCCATATATTAGATAGACCATGCAATACAGCACACGGGTATCGATCGCGAACCGAAGATTTCCTCAGTACCGGCTCCGGACGGCCGGTACACCGTATATACATATTATACTGTACAGTACGGTGGTTCGACCGGGGGGGGGCACTTCGGGCGATGGTGGGTTTAGTAAGGGCCGTTTCCAGCCTTGCGCAAGGGGTGGTCAATAGACCAAAGGGCCTGGTTTAGCGCGGTAAAAATCACTCGCATAGTTGGTTGAACGGCGCGGCGCCCGCGGGGTCCGGAAAAATGTAGCACCGTAGTACATGCCTTCGGAACCAAGTCCCTTGTGGATTCTCATACCGGGGTATAGAGATGCCAGGATCCGGGACTGCGAGGAATTGGATCGGCCAAAGTGACGAGTGGTATCATATTCCAAGTCTGTAGATTGGGAAATTTTTTAATGGCTACATGCTACTTTTCGAAAGAAAAGAAAAAATCAGAAAACGTGTTCTGCTCCTCTTGTGGGTTCACTTTATATCTTGTGGAGGAGCTATTGGTGCCTGGTACTGTAGACACCAAGCAGGTCTGATTACCCTTAGCCTATGTTCCGAATTTTCAAATTTGCGGCCAAAGCGCGACTGGCCCAGGTGGGCTTTAGTTAACTGTGGTCGGTCGGGCCCACAAGAAGCACAGGTAGTCCTACTTGTATAGCGGTAGCGGCCGTTTGTGGCCAAGAAATCACGATAATCACGATAATCACGACACTCATGAGGCACAAAAAGTCCCCGCGATGATAGCAAGGTCTGACTCTCGGCACTTGTAAGATATTACAGCGCAATAGGAAAGAACCGGATAAGGCGCCCAGAAATTCCCCGCCATCATAACAACTCACTCGCACATCCATCACCTTATCAAGTCCCCCATCCAAGCGCCCTGGCACCCCCCGCCGGACCATCACCCCGATAAGCGATCCCAGACAGCACTAGGACTTCCGCCCCCACAATGCAACGGCAACACCAATCCAACAATTTTGCTACGCCAGTCGGGGTTGGACCGACAACACAACCGTGCACCCCCCCCCGGGCATTCACTCATTCACTCAACTCCCCGGCACAAAAGAATACCCCCACAATCATTTATTCGCTTCGTAATGTAGTAATGCCTACCCCAAAGCAAATTTATACTGTATCGATCCAATCGCCATGTGCAGTATGATACTAATGCCGAGGGGTAAAAAAAGAAAGAAAAAAGCCCTAACCAGTCCAGAGATAAAAAAGCATGTTCTTTTTCCGTTTCAACCCAACCCGAGAAATAAAAAATGAGAAAGAAAAAAATGTGTTACAAGATTAATGAAAACATTAGACCCAAACCCCCAGTGTTAAATGGAGGATGAAGACATCGCAGAAATTACCAAACACCCGAGAAAGCAAGGCAGATGGGAATAACCACAACTGGAAAGATGAGAAAAATCTAACACTAATCACGCAATCCACCTCACCCGAACAAATGCCAGTTTACAAATTTGAAAGTTTAGCTGCGTTGCCATTGACCTCCACAGTGGGGCTTGACGCTCCGGAGTGATCGCCGGCGGGGTTGTACATCTTGGAGCGGATGTAGTTGTCGAGTTCCACGTCGCTGAGCCACTGCAAGGTTTTGTTCTTGTCGAGGTTCTCCTTTTGAGCAGCACGAATGACGGAACGAGCGACGATAACAGAGATCGACCTAATTCGGTCCAGGTTGGGGTAGAGCCAACCTTTCTCACGCTCCTCATCCGTGAGAGAATCGGCCAAACCGACAGCAGATGCGTAGACCATCTCCTGGGTGACATGCACGGCCTCACACAAGACAGTGCCAAGTCCGATGCCGGGGAAGACATACATGTTGTTTCCTGTAAACTTGTAAGCAACCAAACTTGTGAATTTCGAGCTGTGAATTCTCCTTACCTTGGCCGGGAGTATGTACCCTGCCATCAGCTTCAAATTCTGGGAAGGGCGATCCAGAGGCAAAGATGACCTTGTTGTTGGTCCATTGCATTGCCTGTTCATAGGTGCACTCCGACTTGCTGGAAGGATTCGAGAGAGGGAAGATGATTGGCTTCTCGTTATAGCTTGCCATCTTGCGGATTATCGACTCTGTGAACGCTCCACCGATAGTAGAGAGTCCCATGAGAGCAGTTGGTTTGACATAATCCACAACTTCCTCAAGCGACTTGAATTGTTGGCCATTGTTATCATCTCGAGAGAAATATACTTTGTGCTCTTGTAAAGTATCACCACGGTCATTTGTCACCATTCCCTAATGAACCCGAATTAGTGTTTGTTCCATTTACGACACGGGGCACAAAATACCTTTGAATCCACGAGCCAGAACATCTTTCTAGCATCAGATTCTGGAATACCGCTCTGGATAAAGAGCTCGCAAATCTGCTTGGCAACACCAACAGCGGCGGAACCAGCACCGAAGAAAACCAACTTCTGGTCTTTGAAGGGGATGTCGGTGTTCTTGAGGGCATTGATGGTACCCCCAAGTACGACGGCACCAGTTCCCTGGATGTCGTCATTGAAGCAAGTGTATGTATTGCGATATCGCTCTAGAGATGGGAAAGGATTTTTGAAGTCCTCAAATTGGACGACGAGGCTAAGAGAATGTTAGTCTGATTCAATTCACAAGCAGGAAACAATGAGAAACATACCCGGGCCATTTATCATTAAGAGCAATCATCATCTCATCAAGAAACTCCAACTGCTCAGCCTCGCTAACACGATGCATCTTAGCACCCAAATATAATGGATCCTTGAGATTAGCGGCATTCTCGGTTCCAACGTCGATGGTGATGGGAAGAGTGCGGTCGGGCTGGATACCAGCGCACCCAACATAAAGCGCAAGCTTTCCTACGGGAATACCCATCCCGTTGACTCCGAGGTCGCCAAGCCCCAAAATTCGTGAGCCATCAGTGACAACAGCAATGTCAACTTTGTCTGCAGTCCAGTTGTCAAGGATTCCACGGAGGTTACCGCGGTCGGCATACGACAAATATAGCCCTGCAAAGTGTTAGAAAAAAGCCAAGAAACTCCCCAGCAGCAACCCCAGACCGAGCTCACCGGCAGCCCAAGCATGCAGGAACTAGCGCGGCAAGCTAGCGGGCGAAATCGGAGGACGGGGGGGAAAAAAATATGGGGAAGCCAAGACTGTAACTAACCTTCGGGCTGGGTGTAAATATGCGACCATTTAACACATGCTTCGCCAACTACCGGAGTGTACACAAGAGGAGTTATTTCCTGAATTCTCCGAATGAATTATCAGCATTAGTGTCTTTTCCGGGAAAATTGGCAAATGCAGCCGCCCTACGCAACAGCATTCCCGGCAATCCGGGGCTCAAAAAAGCGGATTATCCTTTCCGGGGCAGTCCTACACAAAAAAAATAAAGAGCAAAAGGAAAAAGAAAACACCAACCTTCATGTTATCCATCAATAAGCGATAGAAAAGATTTACATTGGTATTGCGCAAGTTGGACAAATACATGTACTTGTCGATAGGATTTGACTTTTGAGCGATTTGTTCCAGGCCTAACAAGCAGACTACAGTCAGCAAACATAACGTAATCATGCAACGCTCGGTTCGTTCGGTAACATGGGTGGCGGGAGTTGGAGATACAGCATCAAAGCAAGGGTGAAACGTCGCATTGGGGCTGAAATTCGAACCCCCGGTAAAAAATAACATACAGGGTTCTTCACATGATGGGTATCACAAGACAAAAAAAAAAAGGGCTTCGAAAATGCGAGCTCCAGAAAAAGCAATTTGCATCCCGATGGCTATAAGGCATTACGAGTGGGATAGAAATGAGAAACAACTTACATCGAGCTTTCTGGAGCTCATAGCTCTCGACATGAGGCGGGAGAAGCCCACGGACCTTAAGCTGAGCACGAAGGTCCTCGTTGTAGGAGGTGTCGAAATCAGTCGGAGAGTGCGAACGGGAGTGAGCGGCAGAGTGAACTGCGGAAGAAACATGGTGGTCCCCGCTACAGCAAACACAGTTATTAGCGAGAAAGTTCTCAACCGGTGATGCAATTGAACCGAGAGCGGAAACAAACGGACCACCTTCACCGTCATTAGCCACGGCGCGGTTACCTGCTGGTCTGTA
>NW_003298824.1:10966-87113 GCF_000151645.1 Tuber melanosporum | reverse complement strand
ATTGCCCCAGCCGATCAGATCTATGAGGAATGACGGAATGGGAGCTATACATTTGACTAGGGGTACCAGATCTCAAGAAAGGAGTCATCGTAGAAGAAGGAGCCATGTTTATAGATTGTTTAAAATTGGTGTCCTGACCAAGGAATTTCGTGTTCGCCCTTGCGAAATTTAGTGAAAGCTGGGAGTAAGGTGAAGCTGGAAAGCTGGCTGTTGATGGTGACTGTGTCGAAGAGGGCGAGGAAGATGAGAACTTGGCAGAAGCTGATGATGATGAGGGCGAGAGTAGATAAGAAGGGGTTAAAGTGCTTGTAATGTTTCGAGATGTCTGGGGTTTAGGCTTGTGGTTATGGTGGTTGAAGCGTTGCTTACATTGACCGAAAAAGTTACGGGGGATGCTAGATGGAGAAGGGCAGAGGAAAGATCGTGGAAGGGAGCGGGTGGAAGACAGCATGACTATATATATATAAGAGATAAGTAGTGTAAACGACGAATAACAAATGAATAATGCCGCAGACGCCGGATTCAAATATTTTTGGGGTAAGGTGAGTGGAGAGGAAGGGGGGGGTATTGGGGGGGTAAGGGATAAGTTAACTTGTAACTAATGAGGGAAGAGAGCATGGGGTGCTCGAGTGTGGCTACCGTGGTCCTTCCAAGTGGCCGACTACCCTCACACAGGAAAAAATAAATGTGGAGCTTGTCTTTCTTGCCCTTGTCATGTTATGCTGCGTATCGTTGCTGTTGTTGTCTCTCACTCGTAACCCGCAACCACCCATTGCACAAGCCAGTGCCGCACAATGCGAGCGCAGTATGATACGGTGCAGTATGATACTGCAGCAACAAACTAACAAAAGTGTGAGAAGGAAAAAATGAAATGAAGGATGAATGGAAAATATGCTGTGCGCAGCTTGTACTAGTACCGTACAGTACTCGTACATGCGAGCGAGCGAGGCATTCCCGGCTCTTCGAGACCTGCAGTAACCCCAGCTTCGATGCCTGCCTGGCCACCTAGCTACTCGAGTACAGTGCCTAGCTGCCGCAGTTGTCGTGGCAGGCAGATACTACAGTACGACGATTGAGTTGATCCTCTCTCAAAGTCGAGTGGAGGAGGGAAGGGGGGAAGAGAAAACATGAGGACAGCACGGTATTATCTGACTATAATATTATACGAGGAATTTAGGCGCTGAAAAGGTCAAGGGAAGTTGGTGTGATTACTAGAATCATAAGATGGGAGGGGTTTGTTGATACTGACCCTTGAGAAAAAGGAAGGAGGTCAAGGGATCCATTTTAGGGGGGGGGAAGGCTTCTGGAAATCAGACGCAGACGTCGGGTCATTTCGGAACAGCTCAGCGTTCCCGTGTCCCGAGTTTTACAGGGTTCTCAAAAAAGTGTGAAGTGGACCTTCGGGTTTCTGGTCACATCCCGAATTCCAGAAGCCACGAAATATTACAGTAAATTTCAAAACCCCTTATGATTGAATAACTACTCCTTATTATTTCCCCCTTCCCGCCAAAAGGTTCCCTACAGCATCACAGACCCGGACATTTTTCAAGAGCACTGTTACCGGCATCGTACTTGACCTGGGCAAGGGGTTCCCGGAAACAAGGAACGAGAGTACTATTACAAGTATTGGTATCTGAGCCCCAATGCAATACACCCACCTGGTTTTGGGATATTTCTTGCCCGGGACCAGTGCATTTATGCATTGAAGAGATGACCTCTCTTTTCCCAACAGTCTTCTTTCAGAATATCAATTAGCGATTGGCGATATGTCGCAGACGCCATACTTGTACGGCACTCCCCTATGACTCCCTCCACTTATCGCTTAAGAGACAGCCCCGAGGAGGTCAACAGGGGCTGGCCTAGCTCGCGGCATCTGTACGAGTACTGTATTGTATTTACCTTCGAATGGCAAATTATCGCTGCCGGACGTAACAATAAAGGAAGCTCACTTTCAGGATTGTGGTTTTGAGTCTTTTTTTTTTTTCCCTTCCCGCTCCCCGCTCCCTCTATTGCCTAGAACATAGTCTACGGTGCCTTCACCCATTTGGTTTATTTTAATTTTTTTCCTTTTTTTCTCAGCTTCCGCTGCACATACCACTAATCGATTGTTGCTTCGAAAAAAGGTCCCAAAAAAAGTTCTTCCGTGTACAGTACTGTACTCGTACAGAGTACCGGTACCAGTATTGCAACAGAAGAGAACTGCACCCGAGCGTTTCACAGTCGCCATCCACCATCAGCCTTGCCCCCCTACTCGAGTAGAGTATGATACTGCACAACATCCTAGGATTCCCGTTCAGTAAGCTAGTCGCATAACTCATCCCCGAATGGGTCCGTGATACCGGCTTACATGCTCCATAACATAACCTATCCACCGCTATCTGGAGTGGTCGAATGCATGCACGGTACGGTTCTGTATCCCTCCCCATCTCCTTCTTTCCTTCCCAATTGCAACGCTCTTTCGACAATCTTCAGGAGACTTCTCCTTCAATAGGCTTACGCGGGTCTGTTGCGCACATCAAACCCCGGTACCTGTAGGCTGCACTGTAGAAGTGCTGTGCTGTGTTATGGCTCCAATAGCTACTTGGTCAATTCCTCGCGGGGCCGACAGGAGAAATATTTTTTTTGATTCCCTCCTGCCTCAAGGTCTCACAGTGAGGCTTTTTCCTCCTCTTCAGCATCCTCCTCATTCTGTTGATTACGGGCCTCCTTGCTGTCGTCATGGCACTGTAAGAAATGGTTGGGAAAGGGAAGAAGGAAGAAAAAGGAAGAAGAAAAGTGAAAAAAGTCCCCCCGTTGCATTGTTTCATGAGTGATTACGGTAACACAAGATCGGGTTGGTTTGGAAGTTGGGCGAGGGTGGAGGGGGAAGGGAGTTGATCCGCACCCTCTCGATCCGTCGCGCACCCCAGATTTTCGCTAAATTTGCAGCTTGAGGTAAAGAGCACACGACACTAAAAGAAAATCAAGCCTTTTCGCTACGTCTTTTGGAACATCACGCACGAATTGGTTATAAGGAACGGGGTAAAAAATGATAATAATGTGATTGAAACTTTCCGGAGCTTAAGGGGGGGGTTGGCCTTATCAGGACTCGAAATGGGGTTGAGGGAAGTTTCCGGCAGTGGCTTATATTCGTTCCGGTGCTTTTGCCACTCTGCAAGATAGGGTACCGTATTCTCACAGTTCTCTTGGCCCAACAGATCTCCCGGTACTCGAGTATGCTTATGTTCGCAGAGCACCGCCCTCGTGGGCACCGTAGGTAAGTCTCGGTCGGCATTTACGACACTTACTCTCCGGTTGCGGAGAGAACGCCTGATTCGTATCGTACCGTTTTTTTCCCCCGGCTTCTTGACACCTGAAATACCGGGCCAACACTTTTTCCATCTCGTGCACTTTACTGGTTGGTATTTACAAGTACGGGTAACTCGTAAAGCTTAGCATTACAACACTGAATATTAATCCGCCCCCCAGGAGTCGTTTTTTTGATTCCGGCACAAAAGTGCCTCTAGCCAGCCAGCTAGTCAGCCGTTGTTAACGAGCCGCTTTCCGGTTGAGTGTGTGTGTGGGCAAAAATCTTGTGCGATTGATTGGACACACCTTTACACCAGAAAATCGTCATTTCGAAAGGGTTTTTAACAAGACTCCTTCCCACAATTCTGAACCTGCGTGGAAAACTTTCCAAGCAGTTATATAATATCCAACAGTTTACAAAGTCTCCTGGCGCTTCCCCCATCGCGTTTCATTCGGCTCATCGATGATTGGGAGCGCTTTGGAGAGGAGTTGCCGCGGCGCTTATCTTGGCGAATTGGTGACAGTGTTGGACTTTTCGAATTGGTATCAAATGATAGGTGGGACTTTTTTTACAAACGGGTATACTAACGCTTCGGATTAATCACGAGATATTGCACGGAGGAAAATGAACTTTGAACCGGGAATTTGGAGAGAAGTTTCAGATACCAAAAATTGAAGTGAAAGGGAGCAAACCATCATGATAGAGGCTTTTGCCGATATTGTTAGTGTGTGAAAGGGAGCAAACTGTCATGCCAAGACTTTTCGCCGTGTGCTCCTCAAGTTTTTTTTCTTTCTTTCTTTCTTATGAGGCTCTTTTTCAATGCAACGGCTCCGTTCCGTCGCCCCATAAACCGACCGTTTCCTTTCGTTTGACCATCATTTGAAGCGGTCGCAAAACTGAACGGAAGGCTTGTACTGTACGTATCCAAACAGAGTCCTTTTTTAGCTTGCCGGCAGAGGTCCTTGGACAGCTCGGTTACCTAAGCTAGGTTTAGTAGTGTGAGCCTTCAGCCGACTTTCCATATGCCCGGTACTAGTATCATCATATAAATAATACGTACTCGTACGTAGGTGCCTTAAATCAAATCTTTTTACAGGTATGCATGCCGGAAAAGTACTGTATACTATCCGGGGAATTATGGATGGTTATTAGGAAGGCTTTGTGACTTGCTCGAGGCGTCAGATCATAGTGCATGTAGTCTGGAGAAGTGTTTCCTTTGGTCCGCCAAATTTCTCATCTAATTTATGCGTCAAGAGTGGATGACATGTCGGCCCTTGCATCCCGCCGCGTGCGAGCGTGGAGGGGGCTATCAGGCCATGGTGGGCTACTGGTGGTCCGACTTCTATTAGCATGAGGGGAACGGTACCCCAGTAATACCGGTAGCTTGCGGCTCAACTCTTCGCAATTAATTTTAACGTCGCGAAGCTCCGATACCGGCTTCGTGCTCACCCAGGCCCTCTATTTCTCCGGGCCAAGCAGAGCACAATACAGCGAAACTCGCTGTGAGCGATATGTTACTGTAGTAAATATTAATACCTGGAACACATAATACTCAAGTAATTGCCTTTTTTAATCACCGGATGACCAGCAAACGCCCGAATTTCCCCGATCTCAGCTACCGTGCCTACATACCCAAAATAAGCTCTCATGTATGATACGCTCATCAGCATACCCAAAATTTTTGCCATCAGGGCCAATCTCGTGCCATCGGGGTATCCCGCTGGGAAACCCGCCGCCCAAGCCTCAATATTTCGTTTGTAAGTCCTGTGGTTCATCCTCATGAGATGCGGTAGCCATCTGACAAGGAGGCGAATCCCTTCGACGACCCGCCGTTTGAGCCGTCACCCCACGAAAAGGGACGGGCGCGTGGGCTTTATCAGAATACCGGCAGTGTCCTGACCAAAAAAATCGCGTGAGCACGGCACGCTATACAATATTGTGGCAAAGTGTTTCCGATAGAGTTATTCCCGCAACTGACGGATGGACATCGCCCAACGAGTTTAACCTACTTCTCCGTCCATCCTAAGAATGTACGAGTACTGTAATTCCCTTCAGCGGCGGGATTATGGATACGTACTGCAGGAATTTATCGGTCTTTGCCATTCTCGTCCAAGAATCATCTGACTCGGCGCTCAAACCCTAACCCCGAGCGGGGGTTAGGATAAGCTTAAGGTGACGGCTCTTGCTATCGTATCGGGGATGACGGGTGGCGGGGTGCGGGGAAGCTTTTGCCGCCTCTAAAGTACCGGCCGGTGCCGGGAACGAGATATTGTGGATGTGGATACCCAACTGCAGAACCTAAAGATGAAATGTGCTTGTAGTGTTCGTGCCGCATGGCTCGAGCCAGTTCTCTGCATCACAACTTGTTTCAGCGGTCGCATCATTTGTGCTTTGACCAGGCGTTCAAACCAGAAGCCGAATTCAAGCAAAGCAAATATGCACGAGGGTGATCCACCCTATTGACGCCAAACTTTGCTCACAATCTTCCAGCCACCGTTCTCCGGGTACTGTATCCTTTACTAATACTATTTTGTCACGTTATGTAATCCCTCACTCCGTGGCGCAAGAGTTAGGCTGGATCCTACCGGAATAATTGAGAGCCTCGTTATGATGATTGGATTGCCTCCCCCAGTAAAGCCTGTTGTATTTCCCTTTTTCGCTCGCCTCAACTGAGGGCCGAAATAGTCTTTTACTGTAGCTGTGCTTTCTCCTTCAACCCAAAGGGGGGAATTCTGGGCGTCCTTGCGTCATTCCCAATTATTCCGGTCCTTACATTAGGCATGGGTAACCCAGGAGCGGCTAAGGCTGATACCATCATGATACGAAACAACTTCAACAAGTTACCGGTGTACCGGGTATGACATTCTACTCGTACTGTACGTCTCATTAGCACATGTCCCATTTGTCCTGTCTCTCGCCAAGACGTGTGAGACGCCATGACGGTTGTGGGTTAAGCTCACCCGCGGGGTATGCACTGAGGGTGATTCGAAAGTACTCGTAACATGCCAGATGTCCAGTAACCGGTCTTGCGGGGCGCAGGTTGCATAAGTCCAGGTACACATACGGTGGGAATGCGGGGTCGATAATGTCAGGCTATCCCTTTACCTCGGCTGTCAGAAAAGGCCCTCCCGGGTTCTGTGGGATCGGGATAAATTGTGTTGGATCATGTGATGGAAATAACTGACGGGTAAGTATCATGCTCGGGATGAATTGTTTCGGCGAGAGTAGGAAGGTGGAGGGAGAAAATGTCCGGGCTCTAGCGTCCCATGCAGTCATCGGAAATCACTCTCAAGTGGGAAATATGTAGTAAAGGCTTAAGTTATAGACGGCTACCCCCCACGGTAGCGTTTAGTGAGTGGTCATGGGCCATGGGCGGTGGATACCGTGTCTACGCTGTCCTATGTACGACATTGGGGAGCATGTGTCTGTCCGAGGTCATCCGTCCAGTTGTTGCAATGAAGTATGACCATACTTCATTGCACGACTGATAGAAACGAGGGAGAAGTGGACAAGGAGAGGGGTGGGTTCAAATATTCAATCACTGCCCGGGAGGAGAACCCCTGGACTGTATACCCGTGGAATGAAAGGCTAACCATGGCCAAACCACGTGACTTTGCTCACGAGTTGTTCGTCTTCGTCAACCCGTAACGTGCGCAGAGTTCTTGGGCCTCCCTATCACAAACCCCAGACAAGTCTTCTGGAATTTCCTAAAAATTTCAAGGGCAATGAGCGGGGGGGCTAGTATCGGCCTCGCGCCGGTCTTTATTACGCTCGGCAGGGTTTTTGCACCCTCCTCGGGAAACTCATATTGGTCACACTCGGTCACTCGGTACTCGCTTCTCTCTGCTTGTTGGAAATTGAGGACGACAGACAGGATAAAACCGGTTGTCGTTGCACCAGTAATGACTGAAAGGTGGGTTTTACGCAGCAGACTGAGTTGGCTCTAATGGTAATGAGGGAACCTTGTATTGTATGTGTGTGAAGAGTAGAGAACAAGGAGTGAGGAGAGTTTCATACAAGAGGTGTGGAGTGGAGTTCGTTGTCGACTTGAGGGTTGAGAAGGTTGAGAAGAAAAGAAAAGAAAAGAAATAGGAAAGAAATAAGGTGAAAACTTTTCACTGCTTACGCGTCCTCATCTGAGAGGTACGCACACCACTGTAGCCTCCAGTCTGAGCTACGGGTACTTAACTGCCATTTTCAACACTGCTTGTAGGTTGTTTGAGTTGTCGAATCCACCCGCGTGTGTCTGGGAATTTAATGATGGACATATATACCCTCTCTATCCCTTCGACTTCTATCTCGCTTATCGTAAATGCGTAAGCTGTCTTTCTTGGGCTAACGGAAAAGAAAGGCGTCACCTCCGATACAGTGGTATGGCGTAAGCTTTTTCTAACTACCCGAATCCGGCGGCGCGCGCCTTTGGGGGCTACGACACGGCGGTTGGAGAGAACTGGGAGAGTAAAGTAGTGTCAGCTCCCCTACCCCGTGTCAATCATAAACGCCGTTACAAGTAAAGCCTCTCATGTTGGGAGAAGTTCCAAAGCAAGAGGTAAGTATTTATAAGTCCCGTAGTTACGAAAACTCTTGTTGTCTGTTGGGCACTTGGTGATTTCGCTAGGCTCTGCTGAACAGAACCACAAGGGGAGAGGAAGCAAGGTATAGAGATAGGCCGATGGATAGGAGAGTGACGCATGGGTCATAGAGTGTCACTCGAAGTGGGGTTTTAGTAAGAGCGGATACTCGGTTTTCAGCGTTTCCAGCAGGCCGTGAGTCCCTACTAGACGCGCCTAGCCTCTGGTGTCTTTCTTATAATCTCTTTCTTCTATATTTCCTTTAATCCCCCCCGCTTTCATTCCTTTATATAACACACCCACTCACCGGGGAGTTACCCCCCCTTTCTCTTTCTTTCTTCGCTTTTACATTCGTTCCAATTCTAGATTTCCCCGGTATTAGTATATGTGCAGACAACCCCCTCACCAGGGGCATCGGAATTCTTACCTTTCACATCTTATCGGACACCTTCCCACTGCAGAGCCGAGTAATAGACCATGCCTAATCTCCACACCCAGTCGGAGACCGTAGCCGAGACTAAGTTGCTCACCATGAAACGTTACCATCGCAGCGACTCTAGAAAGTGGTATTGGCAGATACAGCCCTGGAATTCGAGTTGTGTCTAATTTCCACTCTATCCAGCATGTTACGAGATTCGGGGGTGGGAATAGCACAAGTCCGGAAGACGGTTTTATCGGTTAGTTAAAAAGGAAAAGGAGAAAGGGAAGGGGAAAAACGACCACCCCGATTCGAGGAAACAAACAGTGCCAGCAAATCCGCCCACAAGCCGGGAAAGCATCGAACATGTATGATAGGAATGCAAACTTAGTCCACAACGCGCACATCCCTACATAACACCAAGCAGTTGGAAGACCCTGATTATGCTATGGGAAATCCACTTTCTAATGCAAAAAATACTCTGCTAGAGTGGTAGCAGCGGGACAGCGGAACAAGTAGAAACGTGATGGCGAGGTTGAAGATATTAATACTTGGCATGAAAAATATTATGATATCATAGAAGAAAGGATTCTGTGTGGCAGGTATGATACTCCAACTCACGACCAAGTCCCTCGCCGAAAAAGAAAAAAAAAAGGACCCGAAGCAAACATCTGATTTGGGACATGATAGAAGATCTGAGATATCCTAATGACTGTTCTGTGTTTACTATTTATTAAGTAATTTTTCCACTTCAAGCTACATAACTTTCCATCACAATATCATACTAATTACCTTTCGCTGTCAGAATTATAATATAGTAGCTCGACGCAAATTCGGATATGCGGAAATAATTATTCCCAAACGGAAATTTATCACAATAACCAGTCGGAGCACTTCATTTTACCCGCCCAATCACGGACTACTGAGAGGTTTTTTGTTTATGAGATACCGTAATAACATTATTATGCCCCTCTTGTGATTTAGGAAGGATGTTGCAATGATATCAGTTCTACCGCTTCCGTCGTCCTGGACCAACACAACCATCCCTCCCCCAACCTAGGAGCAAATATCTCATTTTGGCAGCCGCGTACCAATCTGGTCTTATCTATTCGGCTAAAGATTTAAGCCCAGTTGAGAAAAGGTCTGATATGAAATTGTGCCAGGAAAATTTAATTGGCTGTTACTTTAGAATCATAATAGTTTTGAGAGCAGAAACCCGGAATACCGCGTGTTTATAATTCAATAAAACCAAAAAAACTTTCTTACTGGCAATGCGGGGGGGAGGGGGTCAGAGAAGTTGATATCTTAATTCCTCTTTCAAGTTCCGATTTAGAAGGCAGACAATTTGGCAATAAATTAGGTACTATCACAATAACAGTTACTTGATAGGTGAGCAATATTCAGGACCAGCCAGTGCACTGCCGGTCAACAATACAAGACTGTAACATGGCTGAAATTCATCTGCCGGTGCTCCACAATCACAAAGAAAAATCAGTCGCGACCGGAATTGGAAGTAAATTTTTCTTTTCTCCATTTTATCGCATATAACTCATAAGTCTTCTAGGCCTGAGTTAGTTGGTGACTTAAAAAAATGGCATACAAAAATTTAATGTGATAGAAAAAATAAATATCTGATTTTTTTATTGTCCTTAACATATCTTGCCATCGGTATGATAGATAAGATAAGAGCAGATTGGTATGATACACGCCTGCCAGAATGGGGAGATTTTCTCCTAGGGTTGACCACCCCCATCTCACTCACAGCTCCAACCCCATAACCTCCAACCTAAATGCATCCCACCGGGAATAATGCCCCGCAAACCCGCCATCAAAGTCCATCTTTGCCTTCACTACCTCTCTCTCTAAATCTTCGACTACAACACTCAACGTGCCCTCCTGTCCCCACAGGGGCCCTGCAAGCACCTCCCCCATGGGGCCAAACACTACAGACCCACCATTACATAGAACCGCTTCTGCCGGTGTCTCCCCCTCCTCCTCCTCGCTGCACGCCGCGCTAGCCATATCGTCCGCGAACGGTGGAAGCGTGTGGTTCGTCACAAATTGGTTGCACCCGAGCACATAGCATCGCCCTTCTAGGGCTATGTGCCTCATTGTTGAGATACAGGATTCGCGGGCGTCGGCGGTGGGCGCGAGGTATATACTGGTGTTTTGTGTGTAGAGGGTTGCGCGTAAGAGGGGCATGCTGGTGTAGTAATTATTAGGCACATGTGGGGGAGGAAGAGGGGGAGGGGAGGGGGCAATACTAATTCTCCCAGCAAATCGCCGCACCAAGAGTAACCTTCTGACCGGCAATCTCGGTTTTAATAGCTTTCAAGGTTTTTGGAGATCCAATGCCCCAAACTACTCTTTCCGTCCCGGTCTGATTTCCCCTCTCGTCTGATCAGCGCTGTGCCAACCCTACCCAGGCGCTCACCAGTAAGAGGCAGAAACTGACCGGCATAACCTTCCTTCTCTTCCCCACAACCCCACTCCTCGGACACACGAACACAACCGAGCAAAACAGCGTAGCACCAACTTTCTCCACCACGCCAACCACCAAAAATACCCCCGTATCCTTCGCGACGTGTTCCAAGAACCCGCGCGTGCCGTCTCCGGGCGTATCGTACACGCCTAGTCCGTCCGGGTGGGTATCACCCAGGTCGACGGCTTGTGTCCAGTACTCGTGATACTGAATTCTACCCGTATTTGTCCGGGAGCCTACTCTCGCTCCAAAGGTGCTGGTGCGCGGGTACCCCCCCAGGAAGGCTTCCGGGAAGAGGATGAGGTTTGTGCCCGCGCTGGCAGCGGTTGTGGTTATTTCCTTGAGCCTCGAGAGGCTTTCCGCTAGGGTGTTAGAGGTGGCAAATTGGGCTACTGTTAGCATCAGACTGGGCATCGTGAACTATGGGCGAGTTCTGTGATGTGTAGAGTGTGTTGGTGAGGATTGGGTTGGAGTTAGAGCATCGCGGCTTATGAAGTGGTGGATTGGGGTTATACATGGCCGCCTTGCATGCGTGCGGCTCAAAGGTGGGGGCCTTGGTCGAGGATCGGAGCAAGGGTCCTCCGGCAGGTTGCACAAGGCAGCACAACGGGTGAGAAGCTTGAAGGTGTCCGGCACAAGCTGTACGATTCCGTCTTTATCATACATCTGACCAATCAGAGCCCAAAACCGCTCACATGATTAATCGAGGCTACGATTGGTTGATTTTGAAGCCTAAAAACCCCCAAGATAATAATACGGTACTACAATACGGGTACTCCCGGTATGATACAATCGTGGATCATCAGGTATAGCATAACACGAAAAATCTATTTCAAGCTACTCCGTGGTAATCTCCGTGACCAACTTTCCAACATGCTCTCCCTTCAACAATTTGACCATCCCTTCGGGTAACTCTTCGAACTTTGCCCTCCAAACGGTCTTTAGGGGGCGAACCTTGCCCTGCCTTACCCATTGGAACATCTGTTCCCGCGCTTCTGGGAATCTATCCTCAAACTCCGTGACGACAAAGCCCTCCACTCGAGCTTTCATGAGTATCTAGACATCATCATCACTGTTAGCAGTCGCCCGCCCCAGAGTGCAAAAAAAAAAAAAAGAAAAAAAAAAGGGAGAAACAGACAATATTCGTCCAAGCCTTGGCGCTAAGAACCATCTCCTCCCCACAAGAATCATAGCGGAAGATGGCCCCACAAGCAACGACCCTCCCGTTCCTCGCGATCCTGCGCAAGCTCAACTCCAGCGCCTCGCCACCCGTGTTGTCAAAGTAGATGTCGACATACTCCGGCGTCGCCTCCTCGAACTCCTGACGGAAGTTGGGGCTCTTATAATTCAGCGCGATATCGGCGCCGCACTCCTCCCTGATGACGTTGCACTGCTCCTCGCTGCCGGCGATCCCGACGACCCGCTTGACGCCGAGGACGTTCTTCGCGATCTGCACTACGATGGAACCGATCGCTGCGGCGGCGGCAGAAACCACGATGGTCTTGTCGGAGAAGGAGGAGGCGGCGCCGACGCTCAGCAGGCCGAAGTACGCCGTTAGCGCAGTGCCACCCATGGCCATGAAGTCCGCGGGGTTGGTCTTCGGCGGGATCTTCACCAGTTGCCAGTCGCTGGGCGAGTCCGTGTCGACGAGGACGTACTCGCTCCAGCCGAAGGCCCCGCGGACTAGGTCGCCCTTTCTGTGCTCCGGGTGGGAACTCTCGATCACTTCGCCGATCGCCGTCGCGCTCATCACGTCACCCTCCCTCACGGGATAGGTGTATAATCTGTCCGGGCTCGTGTCGCTGATCCAGGTGCGCTGCGCAGGGTCGTTCGAGAACCAGAGTATCTTCAGGAGGATCTTGTTGGCGGATTTGTCCGGCGCCGTGGAGGGGTAGATTGGCCTCTCGATCAGCTTGAAGGCACCCGAGATTGGGTGGGTTCTTTGGGGGTATTGATGGAGGATCCATTGGCGGGTTACGGTTGGGGTTGTGTTATTTGTCTCGGCGGGTTTATCGAATACTACCATGTTGGGCGGGGTTGGTTTTCGCGCTTTGGTATCGCCGGGGGGATCTGTATCAATTCACTGCGTAGGAGCTTCTGGATTGTGGTATTATATATATTCCTGATATTTGACGGTGATGGTTTCTGACTTAGCCGTATGATATGTTATGACGTGATGATTTGCGCGGGAGTAGGGAATGTCAATTTGGTCATTGTGAAGTAGTGCCTCAAGGGGGGGGGTTTACCGCAATGGATAAACTATTCTCCGGTGATCCCTGTTCACCATAACTATAGTCTAACTTATCGTTTTCTCCGTTGCTAGAGGGAAAGAGGTGAAAGGACGGCTTGATCCCCTCGTGGGGGGGCCTTATGGCCTTCACTACCACATTGTGTTAGACATATCCTCCCCTTTTTCCGTTACTGGCTGTGACCCTCAAATCACCGGGCATTACAGTGAAACCACTGTTCTTACTAGCATTCGTGATGCTGTCGTGGTTATATATTCATTTCAGAATAAACCCCCTAGTGTCGGTGATGATCGGTACATCTCAGACGGTAAGAGCTGCAAAGTTAGGTAGGGTAATAGCCTTCGTCGTGACATCTACATCAATCTTTCGGGTGAAGCCCCTTTTCCGTGGGTGCAGCGTCCTAGGTGGTTAAAGGATTAAATGGTTGCTCTTACTTGTACCGTATTATGATACTGTACCGATATCTTGTTGGCTGATCGTTCTTACATAATATAATCGCTAGACACCCGAAACATCCCCACGGACTCCATACGCCAGCAAATATCGCAAAGGACAGCCCACTTAAAAGGAGAGGAGGGAAGGGAAGGGAAAGATAGGAAAGGAAAAAGATGAATAAAGAAATCTCATGGTGCTAGGAAACAACGCACTCGATGTACATCTATACGCTAGCCAACTGATCACAGAACGCTCTGGGGAAAACAGATGGAAAGGAAATGGGTTGGAATCAACCCATATCGGTATCAACAATAGCCCGCTTTACTCATCGATCATATCGTCCCTACCCGCCGCAACCCCTGCGCAAATCCTGAGAGCGGCAAACCTCTCCTCGACTCCCCTCCTCCAGCTCTCCACTCTTCCACCCGGAGCAGCCGCGCCCCCACGTTCTCCAACCCCGGTGTGACTTCGACTATAGCCCCCTTTCTCAACCTTCCTTGCCCTTCTCCCGCTTCCCACTATCCCATCAAGAACCTCGACCCTCCTCTCCCTCTCGCTAACACTCCCCTTCACACTCTCCGGCAAACTTCTATAAACTGGTTCACTCCTCCTCCCACTCCCACTTCCCAGGGTCAACCCACGGGCCAACTGCTCCGCCAGCAAATCCCCCTCCTTCGCCTCCTGTCCCTTCTCATCAACAGCGTCGATATACCGTTGCGCTGCATCGATACTGTCGAAGCGCTTGGGAACCGTGGTTGTGGAGGTCAGGTCTATTGTGAGGAGGGATTTGTGGACGTTGATGGGGTGGCGGTACATGTATTGGATGGAGGAAGGGAGGGGCTCGTTGCTTTCCTCTAGGTTAGCTTGAGGAGGAAGGATCCGGCGGGGGGTTACCTGAGGAGATGAACGCCGCGGTGCGGGCCTGAGGGGACTGCGTAGACTGCGGGTGTTGAGGTAGGGTTTGGACGGCGGACGCGGAATTTGTTTTCGTAAGGTCTTGGAGCCATCGTTTTATTGTTTGGCGCGGCGAGGTGACTTGGTGTGCAAGAAAGAGGAAGAAGGGGTGGAGTTTTGAGGAAGGGGGAAACGTGGAATAACCTACATACTGGGTGGATGGGTGGGTGGGTGGGATGGATCGATCGTGTGGGTTGATGTTTGGGTCGGCGTGTGACGTGGAACAGCGGGGCATCCTAGTTGCCAAGACCGGATTAACGTTGGACCGGATCTGAGTCGTCATAGAAAGTCACTCGTCGCAAGACTATTGTGGCATGGGGTTCCAACGGCGAGTTTGTGTAGGATACCCGAATATGATAGCTCGAAGAACAACACAACGCGCTATAACACCATGAGTAACCCACACCTATTTTCGTACATTTGTGGTTTACGAGATGATAACTAGAGCTTGTTACGAACGCCTTGGCAAGTGACCGTAGGATTGGGGGTGGGGTTTGGGAAAGGTAACGTGGGGAGGAAAATCGAGTCTCCATTGCTTTTATTTACCTGTTACTAGGAATATTCCTAGCACCACCTCTTACTTGGGTCTCCTGTTCTTGAGTCAACCCGCGCTCGGTCTGCTTCGGATTTGAACGGGTAATAGGCCCGTGAAATTTAACAACTACCATGGATGATGTCCTCCAGGTGTGATTCCAGGAGGTCGTTGGTTGGAATTGATACCGAGAGAGGGCAGAGATGATGATAGCAATTGACCTGGATCTATTTCCGGAAAAAAGTCACAGACTTAATGCGTGAAAGCTTTTATTTGAGTCGATTCGAACCTCTCGCTGTCCATAAAAAGTATAGCCGAAAAGAAAGAGGGGGGAGAAAAAGAGGAGCCCCTTGCTATTCCGGGGTAGGAAGTGGGAGGGTGACTTGAGCTAGGAAGTGCAAGGGTGGTTGTGTCAAAGTATGGTTAATGGCAGGGGAAGAATTCTTGGGGGGTAACCTATATATGGGGGAGTGGTAGAGTGAGCGGGATAGTAAGATATTTTAGAATTGTGAGGTACTTGTAGGAAGGGTGGGAAAGAGTTATAAACTTCGTTCTCTTCTTGCCTTCCCTAACTAGACTGACGGTAAAGGCTGGAGTATATATAAAACATAATAAAAGCACCCTGATCGATCCTTCCGTATATCATCTCATCTACATTTGTATCGCCTTGCATGTTTTCTGTTTTTATACACACTCCCGTGGCAGCAAAGGAAAGGCAGTTTTGGGTAACTTTCTCCGTAGCTCATCGTGACTATAGAGCAACGAAACCTCCTAGAATATTCATGTAGCTTCAACGATCGACCACGACTCGCTATCGCTGTACCAACCTTTCCCATTGGATGCGATGGATTTGGGCATATCATTGGCAACCTGCGAAAACACCACCCATAGGACAACACAATCTTCCGCACCACTTGAATCTACACCGCACTTCAAAGATAAACCACTTTATCCAACTAAAAGAGTTCATAAAAGAAGCACTAGCTAGCATCGCAGGTGGGAAATTTAATACAGAGCGAGACGACGAGAAAGCACTCATAGAGCAAGTCATATGCTTTAGCACAAAATCATTATATCCACCCGGAAATACGTGCCTATACCCACGACAAATCGCCCGGAGGCTAGAAATATTCCTCAACTATAACGGACAAAAAAGGAGTAAAGATAATTTGTCCGGGGTGATGTACCGGAGAAGGAGCGATAGGCAGTGGGGGATATCGGTGGTTCGGACATCCGGCAGAAAAGGGCTTCTGCGTGCCAATTAGGACAAAGTTCGGTAGGAGTTCGGGATTTCCGAAGAGAGAAATCAAAACTGCCTATGAGCGGAGTGACCTCCTTCGCGCTCTATTCTTGTTTTAAGGGGTAGAACGCTCACTAATATTTCTACCTCCCGGTAACCACACAATCTTCTGTGTTCACTGCTCATCGTTCCATTCTGCACCTGGATTTCGTGTACTGCGCCGCGAGCACCCCGTCTCACCCGGTCGGGTTGAAGCGTATTCTGTTCCACTTCCCGGAGCATTCTGTCCTGTCGTGCGCATTTTCTATTATACAATCCTTCTACTTCATCGGTGCTTAATTTGGCAGAGTACTAGTGTACAGTGCAGCACATGGGCAGGGGGGGGAGCTTCAGTCGGTAGTGATCGCTGCTGGCTAGCTATCAGGCATCGTAGGGGTATGCTACGGACAGCTGGCCGGGGTGTGTCTAGGTCAACCAATCCCGGATAGGGCTCGTCTGGGTGGATTGGGCGTGTGTTGTATTCTTTGTCCCCATGACACCAGCCATCTTTTTAGCCTCTTGGTGATTTCCTTGCTTCATCACGGATCTGGAGATCAGGAGATCTCCAAGTTATGATTTCATTCATTGGTTTGAAACTCACTCCCTACTGGGAAAATTTTACTTCTAGTGGGAGATAAACTTCCTTCCCCCCTGCCGGGAATGAAGATTTTCGCCCACACAGGCCTGACATTGGAGGAAATAGGTCCTATTAAGGAGGAGCTGATCATGTAGTGAAACAATGTTATGCGAACTTGAACGTCTTGCTTCTGCCCATGTGAACTACTCAAAATATTGAAATCCCTCTATCTACAAAAATATACAATTTCCTCCGCTCTGGTCGGTCTGTTTTTTCACGGAGGTAACTTGAGTTCTAGATTGCTCCTCGAGTGGTGCGGTGTGCGAAGCGTGAGTCTCAGAAATGCTTTTAATTTTCTCAGGTGCAACTAGTGGTGTCAGGAGTGTGTGTATATACTGATTTTATGTTTTGTCTGATGGTGGGATGGATGGTGTGTTCTATTGATGAGGGATTGCTACTTATACTAGTATTGATGTCTGCCAAGCCTCCCAACCCTTCATGAGGTCAATCCCGCGTTGCTAGCCCTACTCGTACATTGTCGCTGAAGGGTGTTCGAAGTGCAAGTTATATCATACATCTATCGATATTATCTAGCTATCTACCTATCCACCCATTAAGCATGCGCAGAGAGAAAAAGGATGAGAAGGAAAAAGCAAGAAAGGATGAAGGAAAAATAAGGAAATAAATGCACGCTTGGGCAAAGGAGAAGATATAATCGAGGATGAATACAACAGACAAAAAGGTCAATACGATGATAGGCGCAGGATAGCAATATAGGACTATATCCCATTCCATGTCAAACGCTGTGAAAAGAAATTCGCGAATATTCATCTAATTACACAAGCGAGAATAGGCGGGTTTGAGAGGGGTGTAGATACACTGCCGGAAAGTTGACGTCCACGATCCTAGCGGAAGGGTAGCCTGGAGCTCATGTTGCGGGACTTATTGAGGTGATCAGAGAGACTGAAAGAAGGGCGATGGCAATATTGGTAAGGAGATGTGGCACGCCTTGGATGTGAAACCATGCCGGTGGCAGAAAGGTGGGAGCGGTCAAAGTAATGAGTGCAGAGATGGTATGTACTTAAGATGGAAGATGAGAGGGAAAGGGAAGTGCTAGCTCCTCAGGATCAAATTGGGCTTGTTGGAGCGGGTTTACGGGCTTGTAACAGTTTGGCAACGCCGTCGTATCCATGGTTTGCAATCCACGGGAGTGGTGTTCTCACCACTTGGTCTAGCATGTCGGGGTTGACTCGAGTAACAGCTTCACCACGCCCTCATGCCCATTTGTGGCAGCCCACAAGAGCGGTGTGGCGCCCTCTTGGTCTGGCATGTCGGGGTTGACTTCTTTCCGCCCGAAAAGTAGCTTCACCACTTCCTCATGCCCCATTAATGAAGCAGAAGTGAGCGCCGTTTTTCCCAGCTTGTCTGGTATGCTGGTGTCGACATCTTTTTGTTCTAGCAGTAGCTTCACCATTTCTATATGTCCCCGGTATGCGGCCCATAGTAGTGGTGTCACACCTAGGCAATCCCGTTTGTTGATATCGGAACCACCTATTTCCATCAAAGTTTTGACCAACTCGACCACTCCAAAAAAGGATGCACAGCGGAGTCCAGTGAACAATGAAGTAATTTTGATATTACCTGTATATTCAGGCGCCACGATGGTCTTCAATAGCAATTTTGAGGATATGTGATTACCGTATTGGCCCAAGAGCTCCATGGCAAGCGACTTCACGCTATCTGTCATTTCCCGTCTTGCGTGGGCTCCCCAGTGTAGAGAAGCATATTTAAGAAAGGGTACACCTCCCAAGTCGGTAAGAGGATGAGAAGAGAGGGCCTTGATGCGGTGCGAATTCAAGTAGGTCAAGCACGTTTCCGCGATTATTGAATGGGATGTAAGGAAAAGGTCATTGTGAAAGGTGAGATATTCTTGGAGGGTATGGTGGATCAATCGCACAGTCGAAGCTTCCTTATCCTCCGTGATAAGTCCCTGACAGAAACCCATCAATGCACCTATTGAGGAAACGTTTTCGCTATCGAAATCTGTGGACCCTATCTCCACCGCGAGAGCGTGGCAGAGCTCATCTACCTTTAGCGGCCGTTCTGAATAGCATATCTACATTAGAGTTGCCATCGCAAGCGCTGATTTTGCCTCGTCTTGTGCTTGTATCCGGTCCAAGGTTGCACCATAAGCATCCCCTAGCCCTAACCCTAGCCCCCGCCCATCCGTTGCCGCCCTGAGCCTTCTTCGTCTCTGGCGGACCGTAGTTTCCTGCAGGATTGCCTCGATATTGAGGGAAACTAGGAGGAATCTTTATTCGCGTCGGTCAGCAAATAGCCTGTGGCGGATTTCCGGGCCCCCTCGTCTCTACATACGTTTGCTTCAGGAATACTCTTCATAATATCTTCCCTCAACCCGGTGTTGTGTCCTTTTTGAATCTTGCCTCTAGATATGCAACGATATCGTCTTCCTTAGGCGTTATCGGAGAGCTCGTCGCTCTTCCATCAAGTTGCCTCTCAATTTATCATCCTGATATGAGGTCTCTCGGTCATGAATACCCGCGTGTTTGGTGCCTTCTGTAGAATATGGCACAGGGAATCAATAACCTCGAATCGATGCTCCGGCACACATTCATCAAGAGCGTCAATGCATATAAACGTGGGCTGTGTGGATGAGGCTGTTTGGAACATCTTCACAATGCCCGAAACCTCTAGTCCTCGGCCACCGATAACCATCTTCTGCTCTCGGTATTCCTCCACTATCTCATCCGGGATTTCCTCCAATCTACACACAAGCTGCTTGAGCAAGGAGCCTAGAACATTTATCGGAGACTGTTCCTTCCGCGAAGCAAAGTCAAAGTAGAAGCAGCCGACAGCAATATTTTGTCTCCTGGCCCGGTCGCATAGAGAGTCTATCACTAGCGAACTAACATCGTGACTTGTTAGCGACACTCCTCCTTCGTGCGACATAGACCCTTTCTCTTACGTGATGAAGCTCTTTCCAACTCCCGGATGACCGTAGCAGAACGGGCCGGCCTGGTAAGATTCATCCTGCTCGCTACCGTTGCACCAACCTCTGTACTCTTTGGTTTGAAGCAGCCAGTCTCCTACGTTCTCCATCCGCTGAATTCGGATATCGTGATGTCTTACCCCTGGTTCCAGAGGTGATAGCCAGGCTAGAATCTTTGACTTCTCATCTGTAATGCTAAGGTTAAAGTTATTCAATAGGTTGAAGGAGTGGCTGTTATTACTACAAAGTTGAGAAATAATTGTTTTCCTTTCTGTTCTCCGCTTGAGGTGCTGTATAATGCGAGGTGTTTGCCTACCGGATGGTTGATTATGAAGATATCATACTAGGTGACAAAAAGCGGGGTTAATTGCACAGCCCACCTCCTTGCCTCATCTTGGTGATGGCGCAATCAAGAGATGCGAAATTTGTACGG
The DNA here is from genome assembly GCF_000151645.1 of Tuber melanosporum. NCBI lineage: Eukaryota > Fungi > Ascomycota > Pezizomycetes > Pezizales > Tuberaceae > Tuber > Tuber melanosporum. Next base: position 66,884 of record NW_003298824.1, on the reverse strand, counting down.
CCGACCGTCTTAGAACAGAAACATATGATAACACACCTCGCTTGCACCAACGCACCCTAAACAGATGCCATTGCAGTACAGTACAAGCATCACCTTACGCAGCACATTGATAGCCTCGAAGGAATAAGATGTACGTCGAGCCAAGTACTTGTATCTCAATATAACAGAACGCTGTTTATTGCCCCAAAGTTGGCGATATACCGCCCAGGATCAAAATGAGACCTTCGGAACCGTCGCCTCCTCACCAGTTCGGTAGTTGAACTGTCATGTCACGGAAAGTCATTCGTGTCTGGACCATTGTGCGTATCGGGACCAACGGCGAGTATCCATAGCTTAGTTTACAACAAGTCCCATAGGGCAACCAATTCTCATCCCGCCGGACACTACTAGCTCGGCTGGATAGTGAAATCCATGGTTTTTTCCCCATTCGAGGTGGGGGCGGAGCTATGAATATAGGTATGATACCTCCGCGGAGAAGATAAGCACTCAGTTCTAGATCAAAATACGGTAGCCTTGCGGGTCAGTTCATGACAGAAAAATTCTGAAAGAAAGCGCTGCATTGAACGGTTCGTATAGAATGCCAATTCCCATGATCTATATTTCGGTAATTTTTGTAATATACGGGATGCCAGCATATGGATTGTAGCGAACGCCTTGGTGGCCACCAAGTTCGTGGTGAGTTCTCGGAGGCAACATTGGGAAGAAAGCCGGACCAGAGGTGATTCTTTGTTCCTCCTTAACCAGGACTCCTCCCAGCGCCCCCTCGTACCTCGATCTCCTGGGTTTGGGTCAACTCCCGCTAAGTCTATGCGAGGTTCGACCAGAGATCAGCCCCGAAAAAAAAAATTTGGCTCTCCAAACCATTAGACCGTGTGAACCCTCAGCGAGGCGACACCCTCAGCGAGACGCGGTATGGTCTGCGGGGGCACTGAAGGACGGAGGTGATGCATATGGCCAACCCGGGTAAAGTGAGTTAAAGATAGAGCTGCCGGTGTACCGTACAAGGGTGTAAGGGTAAGTGATCTTAAATCACGTGATCTGCTTTCCGATCACTTTTTCCCTCATAGCATGGTGAAGTCCTGATTGGCTGCTCCTAGATAGCCCGTGGCATCAATTGGTTAGATTGGCGGTTTTTAGATCACTTCCACACCCTCGTACAGTACAAACAACGCTGCAATAGCAACGGATATGGAGAAAAGTTGAAAAAGATCATCGAAGCAGTTCCCGTCATTTCCTTTTTTTTCCATCCATCCCAGGAGTGATTATCAATGATTTAACTCGCTAGCGCCGTACGGGAATAGAGCCACTCGGCAGAAGTATTTGTGATACCAACAGTAAAGACAGAATTGTATATAAGACATAACAAATGATCGTATTCCCCCCATGGATATTATCAGTTATATCTCTTTTCCTCCATGCATGTTCCCCATTTCTTTGCCCACTTGGAGGAAAGGCAGGCCCGAAGAGGCTCTTCCGTAAATGACAATAACACGAAAATAGCAGGAACCTGGTTCAACACTACTATAACAACCATGACTAGCCACGACTCGCTGCTTCCCTCCAACCCTAGCATCTTCTGAGCGATGGGTAAGATCACACAATTAGCGAGTACGATATCTTTTCTTTCAATTCCTAATTTTGTTACCCAACTGTAATCTACTTACTTTACTATTGTAATAAATCTATCTTTCCCAATGTTCTCGTGGGTTGATCATTGACACATCCCTTAACCCCGAGGTCTCAGATTACGGGCACTTCTACCGAGTCGGTGTAGTATCATTCGTAGATCCTTTGGCTTCCTGCGCCTACTCTGCCATCACGTCAGCTTGCTATACCATACCTCGAGGCCGGAATTCAACCTAGAAATCATCTCTACTCAGACTCCAGGGGCTCACTTACAGCAGTGGATAACCGGGAATCTAGGGATATAAAATCCACCAGGTATCAGGAGGAGAAACATTGGAGCAAGAGCGGTAAAGTCACAGAAAGTAAGGACTGGAGTAAGTGCAAAGCGTCAGTATTTCCGAAACTATACAACCCCACCCAACATAGTCCCATGTTGATAAAGTCTCAATAACCTCCTAACTAACACTCTATATGAGATTTGTGATAGAAAATTGGGAGATTCCTGATATTGAACCACATTACATCGCTTATAGTAGCTCAGCTGTAACCATCTGATATTAGTCATGCACCTTCCAAAATGATTGGGTATTAAGAGTTGAGTTACACAACAAGCCTCATCTCCCCGCTTTCTTCAGCTGCTCAACAAATTTATAAACTCCCCCAATACTCCTACAAGTTATTTTACCATTTTCAAATTGGCCCTACACTTTTGACAGAATACCATGGCCCAGACTGCACATCTCAAGATTGGCGACGGGAATTCCCACAGCGGCAACATAACTGGTAGCTTCAACCAGAGTGTCTTCAACAAAACAGTCTACATGTCCGACGAGGATGTACAGGTTATGCGTTGGCTCTCTCCGCTGGAGCCAAACAACAGACATGAGGCCGTGCGCGCCGACCGATTTGCCGGTGTCGGGGATTGGCTTTTGGAAACACCCGAGTTTCAGGCGTGGAGAGGTGGTGAGGGTGGGGTCGACAGGGCTGTCTTGTTCTGCAGCGGGAATCCAGGCGTGGGAAAGACGTACCTGAGGTAAATGGTGGGATTCTTTAAGAGAAAACGAAAATTGCTGACGGTCGGAAATCCTAGCTCCCTGGTTATCGACAGCCTGTGCGATCAGGCAGGGAAGGGGAATATCGCCGTTGCAGGATTGTACTGCGACTTCCTAGCTCAGCAAGAGCAGACGGTAGCCAACATGATAGGAGCTATCATGAAACAGCTGGTCGGCAGAGGTGAAATCGCGAAGTATCTCCGCGAGGCATTTCAGAAAGGAAAAGCGGAGCTGGGCGGCCGAAAGCTGCTGCTTCCGGATTTGATGAAAATGCTGAGGACTGCGATCGCTTCGCTACCCCAGCTATTCATCTGTATTGATGCACTAGACGAATTCTTACCGAAGCATCTGGCGGAACTACTGAAGTTGCTGAGCGATATTGTTCGGGAGTCCCGTACGACGCGAATATTCCTCACGGGCAGGCCTCATATCAGGGAGGATATTCAAAGACATTTTAGCAAGGTGGTTGTGATGCCCGTCAGTCCTAATATGGATGACATTAGGAGTTATCTAGAGATGAGACTGGCTGGGGACACCGATCCAGAGGCCATGAGCGATGATCTACGGGCGGATATTATTCGGGTTGTCCTGGAAAAGATATCAGATATGTAAGAGAATTTACTATTCTGACTCCATCATTGATCAATACTTACCCGCAATTTTGCGTAGATTCCTCCTCGTTTCGCTAAACATCGACGCTATTCTCGGAGAGGTGACAATTCGCAAAAGAAGGAAAAAGCTGGAGGCAATGGCGAAGGGCAATGGACTTAGCGATGTCTACACGGCAACTCTCACCCGACTGAAAGCCCAGAAGGGGGACAAATCAAGACTAGGTCTGAAGGTCCTGATGTGGGTGTTATATTCGGAACGGCCATTACAGGCCAAGGAGCTGTGTCATGCCCTGGGAGTGGAAGTGGGATCAACAGATCTGGATGTGGAAAATGTTCCTGCATTACGGACACTCCTAGCCTCGTGTCTAGGTCTCGTCACAGCCGAGGGGTCTTCTTCCACTGTCCGGCTTGTCCACTACACTCTGCAAGAGCATCTCTCAAGTGATCCAACGCTATTCCATGGCCCGCACTCAATAATTTCGGAGGTTTGCTTGACATACCTCAACTTTGAATGTGTTCGGGATATCTCGCCAAAACTTCACTCAGCTCCCGCAACGATGCCGTTTCTAGACTATGCTTCATGTTATTGGGGGGAGCACACAAGAAGGGGAATGACAGAAAATGAGAAAGAACTTGCTTTGAGACTTCTCGAAAGATTTGATGAGCATATATCTGCTCAGCTAATGTTATTGAGGAATAATAGGGCTGGAGGTTTAGGTCCTTGGTTTAACGGGCGGAGAGGACCTATCGGGTTTACAGGTCTCCACGGAGCAGCATTTGTCGGGATCGTGCAGATAGTTGCTGATATATTCAAAATAAAAGAATGGGATGTTAATGCAAGTGATAGTACGGGGAGTACAGCTCTCATATGGGCAGCTGCAAGAGGACATGAAGAGGTGGTAAAGGTGCTATTGAATCAAGAGGGTCTCAATCCCGACAAGCCAGACACCTTGTATGGCCGGACGCCACTCTTATGGGCCGCTGAGAATGGGCATGAGGGAATAGTAAAGATGCTTTTGGAACAAGATATCAACCCCGACAAACCAGACACCGAATATGGCCAGACGCCACTCTCGTGGGCTGCTGAGAATGGGTATGAGGGAATAGTAAAGCTGCTTTTGGAACGAGATGTCAATCCCGACCAGCCAGACACCGAATATGGCCGGACGCCACTCTCGTGGGCCGCTGAGAATGGGCATGAGGGAATAGTAAAGCTGCTTTTGGAACAAGATATCAACCCCGACAAACCAGACACCGAATATGGCCGGACGCCACTCTCGTGGGCTGCTGAGAACGGGTATGAGGGAATAGTAAAGCTGCTTTTGGAACGAAATGTCAATCCCGACCAGCCAGACACCTTCTATGGCCGGACGCCACTCTCGTGGGCCGCTCACTACTAGAATGAAGACGTAGTGAAGCTGCTTTTAGCGCGGAATGACGTCCACACCACTACGCCAGTTAGCGCGAACCAAACACCACTGTCGCTGGCCCGCACTAGCCGATTGGACTGAATCGTAAATATTCTACCTACGCGGGACAGTGTCAATTCTGGCGCACCGGATCGTGCGCCTAGACATCCCCCCCCTCCGCTGGCTATGCGTGGAAGTGCGGCAGATATGCCATCCAGAGGTGTGGTCCTAGCACTGATATCGTAGACATTTTGTCCATGGTTAACATAAACCGTCACCCGCAGGTCCCAATGCGCCGGAACCAGTGTCCGACCCTAACCACTCTCTTTCGGATCCCGCGAATTGTGACCTCCCCTCAACTGAATAGCCCAGCCTGCATCAACCCCCTCCCATACCGCCCCTGATGAAAGTTGACACCCGTCCTAATGACCCTCGGTCGATTCTCGCTTATGCTCGACCAGTAGACCAGTATTTTACCATCGCCTGTTCCGTTTGTCTTTTTGCTCTTCTCACTTACATTCTTCCCTCTTCGTCACCAGAAATATTCCGGCTTCATAAATGACTGCGGAGTGATATTAATAGACTTTGATAGAGATTGCTTTCTTATTTCCGCTTGCCATTTGCTATCTAATTTAGCTGGAGTCCTTTTCTTCCTCTTTTTCCTTTTCTTCCCTTCCTTGGTGTTCCGGCTAGACTTGCTTCATATATTCTTTCTTGCCGTTTTTCATTCCTATTATTTGTATTCGTCTTATATTTTTTCTTTCTGGCGGCGTGTAGTACGGCCCAATACGGGCAATGGGTAGGAATAGACACTAATCGTCAAGTCACTCCTCTTGTATATTCGTAAGTCGCCAGTTCATCTCCCGCTAATCTCTCTTAATACCGCTAAGTGATCGCCATCGGTTTCCTTTACAAACCGACCATGTATCACACTACCACACCACCATGCCCACTACATCCCACCTCCCGCGGTGCCCAAATCCCTCAATAAACCCCTAACCCTAGCTTCCCGAATATGCCTATTTGTTTCATTACCATGCCAGCGAATGGTCATGCTGGTATCAAGGGATCAAGGATGGGTGTGACGCTGTCTAGCCAATTCTGCGTAAGTATGATACAGCGACCACGGAAAATATTCCCCATTCCACAATACCACATGATCCCCAGAGCAAGTATGGTACATCCAGAAAATCCTACGAGCCATCACCCCACCCCGCCTTCACCAGCTCCCACAAGAGAACCCCATACTACCAGAGCAAGTCTCCCTTCGGCAGGATATAGGGGTTTATCCCAGAAAGTACAAAAGTGCAAGAAACCCACACATACCGGTTCCCGTTTCTTTCCACTCCGGAGAACGAGGTTGGTACCAGCGACCCAGGGACGTCAGTGTAAGCCTTTGGTGGGGAGTGTACTGCACACCCCCGTCTAAGAGCACAGAGACGAGGGGAGAAGTGCTCCGGATGTTTGTGATTGACTTTTTGTAATCTTTTATTTGAAAGGATTCCGAGGAGGGTGAATGGTGATGGCTTAGTTATAGCATGGAGACTCTGTATTTCACTTACTACCGCCCTTCACCTCCGCCGGCATCTCGTATATTTTATTGCGATAACTGCGGTGTCTTGCGTCGAACGGAGCAGCGCGGATCAACTTAGCTCTGGGCAAAACCAACCTTGGGATGGGTCCGCTTCGTCAGTGTGGTGGGCGGGACTTGAATTACCATGTTCGCTTCGTCTCTTGAGGTGGTGGGGTGGGAACCCTTGACAATTTCGGGACCGGGTTTTTCAATTGTCAGGGCAGAAGCTATCACAATGGGAGTGAAAGTCGTGGGGATGGGTAACGAGGCGATTTACCATACAGCAAATTTCTACACTGCTAGATAGTCACATACGTATATAACAACCTGGGTCCAGTGTTTCCTTTCTTTACTACTCTTCTGGGCTATCTTGGGTAATCCTGAATCTTAATGATTTCTTCATGCTTGCTCTCCTATAGCCCACCTATTTTCCCTCTCTTCCTTTCCATCCGGTCCCCTCCCCCCTTTTTCTCTTTTTCTCTTTTTCTCTTTTTCTCTCAGACTGGACAAGTAAATAAAATCTCATCTCCTGAGTTCCTCAACCATATTTTGACGGTCATGTAATCCTGGTCATATTGGTGTGAGTACGGATAGGCATATGAACAGGCAGCTGGCATGAGATATATGCATGCGGGAAATTTGTGTGGCATGCCTGAGCATGTGTGAGGGAAGGGAAAACTTGTGTTTAGTTTAGTTTTCTTCACTCTCTACGAGTAACCTTTTCCTTTGTCAATTACATAGTCAATTTACATCTCTACTCTCTCCAACCAGTCGAGCAACTGAGCGATCCGTTTTACCACCATCATATTTCTCAACAACATAATATCCACTGAGTTATATTTTGGTTAAATGATGCACAAGAGTATGGAGGAAGGAGACTAACTGCCACGACCGACCCCATCACATCATGCACCCCGGCCCACGGTCTGTCCGGCCTCTAGGCTGTGAGGCATAGGGCATTCGGGTACGGTGCTTGGAAACGATGGATCACGGACCATAGTGACATGTCTTATGATACCTCCGAAGCCAATGGATCTGACTGTTTGGCGTGCTGGGCCACGCCCCCAACGCGGTCCCGAATACCAGGGGCTGGGTATTCGGGCCACCCGATTAAATATCTGTGACTAGCTGCAAAACTAACAAATATTTTCCAACCCCCTTAAGATCTTCAGGCGCTTCTGCAAGTATACTGTGGCAGATGCTGGTACAGTACTGCACTATCTCGTCCGGAGAAGATGGGTGAAAGGAGAATGACAGGTTCTCGGGATGTGTGGGTGATTGGCTTTTTCCATTATATTGTTTGCTCTTCCATATTTCTCTGAACAGCTGCAGAAGAGGGGGAAGGGTTATGGCGCGGAGACACTTGATTATACTTACCCACTCCTCACCTACTCACCGTTGCTCCCCCGCCACCTATTCCAACCAGTGATACACATAACACTCACGAACCGAATACAACCTGACACCCTAACTCAGTGTCTACACCCTACACAGGAATCCAGTGAACCGTATTCGTACAGTGCCTTGTACTCGTATGGATATTAGGTAGCTTAGCTCAGCTTGGGGATCACTGGGCAAAATTAGTACCAGTAGCTCAGAAAGACACTATGATGGCAGGTTCCCTACAGACACTGGCCTTTTTTTGTGCTCTGGAAGGCACGGCAACTATTCTTTTCAAGCGTGTGCAGCAGATGAATGCGAATGTGTACTGTATTAAATAAAATGGTCTGCTCGAGTGAGCGAACCATCGTTGTTTTCTAGCTCTGTTCGGCCAACATCAAAAAATCATGTTTGGAAAAGACAAAACTACTTAGAACAAAATATATTGTATCCCGGGACCGCGTCCTGCTCACCATGCGAGTCGCCGTTTTTCGATGGCATTCTGGCATGGGGCGAGCGGGGGGGGAGGGGGGGGTGATAGAATGTACATTCACCGCAATCCCCGATAATAAAGAAAACATAAAGTAAAGACCCCCGCCCTCCAGAGCCATGCTGTTATGTCGTGCGAATTTCGTGTTATCGAATCGACCCTAGCACGGATTTCACCACATGTGTCTACCCATGACGGAGCAAAGAAATTTCCAGATTTGCGAAAGAAATCGGTAAAGGTGCAAGGGAAGTGCAACGAGACTACCACGTGCAATGGATATCGTGAAAGCCATTCCGCTCGTCTGTCATGCAAAAAGACTTAATATACGTTGACGATGCTTCCGTCGTGACCATTGAATATTCATCTTACCGCCACCAATGGCTTATTCTTACTTATTTCTCTATTTGACAAAGGGGATAGATGAGGGAAGCACTGCTAGTGGATGGATGTATAAGCGCTTTATGGGCAACTAAATAGCAGGAATACTCCAGGGATTGGGTATTTCTACTTATTTTGTTGTGGGGTTGGAGTTTCATGATACCGTCATTCGTTCATTTCTGTCCAGCATTGCAAGATTAGGACCTGAGCCACTTGTAAGCGAAATCATTGACGATCGAGGCTTTGAGAGCCAATACTTGAGGGGCAGTCCTTATCAATGATATAGCACTTGTTAAGGCTGTATTGAGGGCCTATATGTTAGGAATAGTTTGCGATGCCATTCGGTTTGATCGTGTCAGTGCGGTAATCGAGGGCGAAGGAGTATTCTGGCACGATTGAGCAGGGCTGCGCGCTCTAGAGAATTACAATGAAGGATGGTTGGAAGGTTGAAAAGCGCAAATTGTGCTTTTTTTTACTGCTTGATGGAGTGTGTTACAGTTTTTGAAGGGATAGTTAGTGACATTTCATGATCTAAGTCGGGTGCTCTGAGACTTCCGAGGGCTATACGAAATAATTAGCTTGGATTGAAGAAATCAAGAATTGGGATGACTAGTTGGTTCCGGGAAAGAGGACTGCGGGATTTCTGAGTCATATGACGTTAGAGACTCACCATGGACTCTAGTGAAAGACGGCTTCCAGTTTTACGCCAAATTTTGCTGAAGGCTATAACCTTTTCTGACACTCTTCAGTCTCCATAGCAGAGCGGAAAAGGAAAAGAATATTGCCAGCTAAATCGCTAAAATCTGTCGCCTAGAGCCAAGTAATTTCTAGAATCAAGTAGCTTCTGTGAGCTCGATCCCTGTATGAGCGTGAGTATCTCTCTTGCTCCTTCTGTAATTGGAAGTGGGTTCCATTTGATCAATGTTACGGTCGATGGGATGCACCCTTTCCTCTTCGCCGATGCCTGGTTAGGGGGGGGGTTGGTGTGCTATACATCGGTCAGGGAGGGGTACTCAAGTCCGGAGTCGGGGCAGCTAGCTAACTTTATATATATACCAGGGCATGGGACGAGCAGCTAATCAACGTATGTCAGCGTCAATCAATCGTGTATGAGGTATGAGCGAGCGGGTGGACCTGTGAGGGTAAGCTGGGTTCCGGATTGCTAATCGGGTGACGCGGCCTGCAAAGTACAAGTCCGTGCACTGCTCCCAATTTCTCTAGTAAATCTGGCCGTGTCGGGACAATGTTCACTCATGTTATTTCTCATCGTGAAAAGGTATACTAAGTGCTGTATGCTTATCGATCTATTTGTTCGTACGTCGGCGATAGAGGGGAAAGGAAAAAGATAAGAGAAGAAAGCTATGAAACAAAGAGAAAGTATGGAATTGAATCTGCTCATCGAGAGAGAAAGAAAAGACAACTCAAAATCAAGGATGCATAAGAAGGACAAGAAGAGGCCAATCTGGGAATGTGGAAGATAAAACAAAATAGGATATATCTCCTCGCCCCTTCCTCATCAAACACCGGGAACAAAGACTTACAAATATGCATCCAATTACACAAGTAAATATCCACAAGCTTTAGATATACACTCACAGAGGAGCCAGAGCTCATGTTGTGGGATTGATAGAAGGAGATGAACAAGTGGGGAGGAGGGGAGATCGTGATGTCGGCAAAAAGATGTGGCACCCCAAGGATGTGGGGTATGGCCGGGAAGGAAAGGTAGGAGCGGCCAAAGTGTGCCCAAATGCTAAACGCGCAAGCTAGGGATGTGGGTGAATGGGAGGCATAAACCCCTGGGAATCAAATTGTTCTGGCGGGTGCGGGTTTAGGGACTTGTGACAGATTCGGGATTGCTTCGTATCCCTGGCTTCCAGTCCGTGAGGTTGGTGGTCTGCCCGGTTTGTCTGGCGCGTTAGGGTTGACCCCTTTACACCCGAGTGGAAGTTTTGCATCTCCTCCGTACAATCTTAGAGGTAGCTTACGAGAGTGGTGTTCTGGCCCTGCTGTTTGGCATGTCGGGGATGACTACTCCCGATCGCGTAGCAGCTCCACCACACCCTCATGCCCATTCGCATCAGCCCACAAGTGTGGCGTTTGGCTGTTATTGTCTGCTATGTGGGGGTCGACTTCTTCCCGCTCGAGTAGTATTCTTACGACTCCCTCATGCCCACTTGCGGCAGCCCACAGGAGTGGGGTTCGGTTGTCATTATCTGGGATGTTGGGGTTGACTTCTTCCCGCTCGAGTAGCAGCCTGACCACTCCCTCATAACCTTTTGAGGCAGCGCACAATAGTGGTGTTCCGCCCTCGTTGTCCGGCCTATCGGGTTTGACTTCTTCTCGCTCTAGCAGTAGCCTCACCACTCCCTCGTGCCCCTTTGAGGCAGCCCACGAGAGCGGTGTACCGCCATCTTGGTCCGGCATGTCGGGGTTGACTTCTTTATGCTCAAGTAACAGCTTCACCACTTCCTCATGTCCCTTTGCGGCGGCCCACGAGAGTGGCGTTTGGCCGGTTCTGTCTTGCATGTCGGGACGGGCTTTTCCCTTCTGGAGCAGTAGCCTCACAACTCCACCATGCCCGTTTGAAGCAGCGCACAGGAGCGGTGTTTCGCTGTGGCTGTCTGGCATGTTAGGGTTGACTCCCTGCTCGAGTAGCAGCTTCACCACTCCATCATGCCCCTTTGCTGCAGCCCGCAAGAGTGGGGTTCGGTTGTCGCTGTCGGGATTGTCGGGCTCGACACCTTCCTGTTCGAGTAGAAATTTCACAACTCCTAGATGTCCTTGCATGGCGGCCCATGCCAGCGGGGTCATGCCCAGGTGGTCCCGTTTGTTGATATCCGAACGATTCCTTCTCATCAAAACCGTTACCAACTCGACAATTCCGAAAAATGATGAACAGTGGAGTCCAATAAAATTTGAAGGGCCAATGATATCATCGCTAGACTGGGGAACTGCAATGGTTTCCAAAAGCAATTTGGCGGATATGTGATTCCCGTACTGCCCAAGGAGCTCCATGGAAAGTGATTTCACGTGATTCGTCATTTCCTTTCTCGCATGGGCTCCCCAATGTAGAGAAGCATATTCGAGAAAGGGCACATCTCCTAAGTCGGTCAGGGGATGAGAAGAGCCCTGACGAGCCGCGAATTTAAGTAAGTCAAACACGTATTCGCAATTTTTGAATGAGCTCTAAGAAAAAGGTCGAGATGAGAGGAAAGATATTCCTGGAGGGTATGGTGGATCAATCGCACAGTCGAAGCTTCCTTATCCACCGTGATAAGTCCTTGACAGAAACTTATCAATGTACCTATTGAAGGAACATTATCGCTATCGAAATCTGTGGACCCTATCTCCACCGCGAGAGCGTGACAGAGTTCATCTACCTTTAGCGGCCGCTCTGAATAGCATATCCACATTAGAGTCGTTATCGCCAGCTCTGACCCTTTCCTGTCTTGTGCTTGTATCCGTTCCAAAGTTGCACCATATGCAGCACCTAGGTCTAACCCTAGCCCCGGCCCACGTATGGCCGCTTTGAGTCTTCTTCGTCTTTTGCGGACAGTTGTTTCCTGTAGGATTGCCGCAATATAGAGGGAAACTAGGAGAAATCTTGATTTACATCAGTCAGCAAGCAACCTGAGGTAGATCCCTGGGCCTCCTAGCTCCTACATACGTTTCCAAGACCGCTTCAGGAATACTCTTTATAATATCCTCTCTCAACCCGGCGTTCATCTCCTCCGGTGTTGTGTCTTTTTCCAGCCTCGCCTCTAGATATCTAACGATATCGTGTTCCATAGGCGTTATAAGTAGACTCGCCACTCTTCCATCAAGTTGCCTTTCAACCCCATCTCTAATATGAGGTCTTCCAGTCATGAATAACCTCGTGTTTGGTGACTTCTGTAGAATCTGGCCCAGGGAATTAAGGACCTCGAATCGATGCTCCGGCACACATTCATCAAGAGCGTCAATGCATATAAACGTGGGCTGTGTGGATGAGGCGGTTTGGAACATCCTCACAATTCCTGAAACATCTAGTCCTCGGCCACCAATCACCTTCTTCTGCCCTCGGTATTCCTCCACTATCTCATCCGGGATTTCCTCCAGTCCACCCACAAGCTGCTTGAGCAAGGAGCCTAGCACATTTATCGGAGACTGTTCCTTCCGCGAAGCAAAGTCAAAGTAAAAGCGGCTGACGGCAATATTTTGTTCATTAGCCCGGTCGCATAGAGAGTCTATCACCAGTGAACTAACATTGTGACTTGTTAGCAATACCGCTCCCTTGTCGTACCTCATAAATAACTTTTCTTACGCGATGAAGCTCTTTCCAACTCCCGGATGACCGTAGCAGAACAAGCCCGCCTGGTAGGATCCATCCTTCTCGCTACCGTTACACCAGTTTCTGTATTCGTCGGTTTGAAGCAGCCAGTCTCCCACATCCTCCACCCGCTGTGTTCGGATATCGTGATGCCGCACCCGTGGTTCCAATGGTGATAGCCAGGCTAAAATATTCGGCTCCGCATTTGTAACGCCAAGGTTGAAACTATTCAAAATGTTGAAAGAGTGGCTGTTACCACTCCAAAGTTGAGACATTCTTTTTCCGTTCTTCGCTTCTTGAGTGCTGTAAAAACCGGAGTGTCAGTTAACCTAGAGCTGATTGACGAAGCTGCTGGGCGATGAGGAAAAGGGGGTTTTATTCCACGGCGCAGAGCCTCGTCCCTAACTTGAAGATGGCTGAAGCAATGGATCAGAAATTTGTGCAACCGACCTTGTCAGAAAAGCAAAATATCGCACCTCGCTTCGAGCCATGGCGAACCAACATACCCAGATCTAGACTAGAACCTTCACCATCTCACGCCTCACCTATAGTGTATCGATTAAAAGTATGTTAGAAAAGATAAGAGTTATGCCGAATCACGTGCTGATATCCCAGCAAAGAGTCTTTCGTAGCCTCGTCCCCAGATATTCGTGCTAGGTGTTGGGAGAGTCCGACAAGACCAGACCATGGCAGGGGAACCCCACTAGCCGCTGCTATAGTGGGACGCGATTAAAATTGGCAGAAACCGCCTACAAATACAATCAAGTCAAACCTTGCGAACCGTCGCCTTACACACCTTTCCCTTGGAAGTTGAGTACCGGTATTAATGTCATAGAATGTCACTCGGCTCGAGAGTATTGTGGGTATGGGTCCAAAGGCAATTTTACATAGCTAAGGGTGCAAAACAACACACTGCAGCACACTCTGACCCTGGCTAAATAAAAATTCATGGTTTTCTTGATGGGGACTTGGGGGTGGAGAGCTGAATGCAAGTACCTCTGCTGTGAGTAGCGTTATCTTATACAACTCGTGCAAAATACTAGTTGCCTTTTAGAAATCAACGAGCTAACCGGGGCCAGGAAGATACCCAAAAGCGGGGGAGTTCACCAAGGTCACTCCGCAACTCGCTCTATTCAACGACTCTCTCTCAATTGCTCCACAACTCCACGGCTAACTAAACTAACTGATAGGAAAAAGACAGGAGTATAAATAAACGACAAAGATCACCTATCCTATCCTCCCTGCGATCACGGCATACCGGTTTCTCTAACGCCACCCACACTCATCCCCATTTCCTCTGCGCTCTCCCATGCTATCAACCATGCTAACAAAGGGGAGAACAAACAATAGACTCCTCAAATACTCTCCAATTTCCTTCCGCGCTCCAACTGCCTTCCGCACTCCCGGTGACAGTAGAGTCGGTGATAAGGACTTGAAGGCGACTAGGGAAGAAAGTCAAATCTCCCACCTTGTTTTATTCCTTAGCAACAGGTGTAACCTTCATCCGCCTTGGGTAGCTTAGCTCACCCTGGGGATCATCAGTTGAAATCGATAACGATCGCCGAGAAAGACAATGATAGGTTACTTGAATATCTTTCCACAAACATGCAAGACATTAGCTATTGGTGTGTATCTATCGGGGGAAAGCCAGCATTTTTCTCTCTCGAAATACTGATTCCGTCCCAATCGATGATATTCAGTGAGAAAGTTCTAGGATCAATCGATATCCGTGTTGAGGAAACTGGAAGCGGCCTTAGTTTGTCCATTGGCCAATAGAAACCACTGGCGTGATATAAATGATTCAATTGATTAGATTTTATTGGAGTCTTCAAACGTGCGCAGCGGCACGGGTCAAATAAAATGCTCTTCTCGAGCTAGCGAATAACAATCTTCATTGTTTATAACTTCGTTCGATCATCAAAAAACATATGCGGAAGACAAAAATACTTATGGCGAAACATAATGTACCCGATACGGCCTCATGCTCACCTCGTGAGATTCTGTTTTTTTTTTTTTTGCGGTATTCTAGCGCTGAGCGAGGGAGGGTGACAGAAAGAATATTCTTTGAAATCACCCATAATGGGGAGGGCGTGGGTGAAGTAAAGACCCCCACTCTCAAGACCCCCATTGACAACACATGACCTAGTAGCGTAATATAGCTTTTCTTTTTTTTTTTTGATTAGCACGGGCCGAAGATGCCCTGGAATTTAAAAATGAAATAAAAGTCTTTGCTTCACATATATGAAAATATTATTGTGATAACAATTTATTACCAGGAAACTGCTTTACTGGGATAGCAAGGTGCAAAGACAGGGTTCCGGTTGAGGTATGATACTGCTAGTTTTCCGGCTCCTTGTGTCTGGGAATGTATGTCATTAGGTAGGAGAAAATGGGTAACTTATCTACAGATTTCCCTCGCCTATTTACGACTTTCGGACGTCTTCCACGTTCTATCTTCCGGAAAATCCATACTTGCACCCACCAGCAGGCACTCGGCGGTCAAACCGCATTCCACAATTACCACGAAGGAGGGATGAGGGAAGGTTTGTCTAGAGCAACACACCGGAAGAGGGCAATAGACCCAGGGGGGTATCCGTCGGTCCAATATCCATGGTACAAGTGCTCAGTCCGAGATGCTCAACTCCAACAATGTTTAGAAGGCCTCGGGGGTTCCCTCCAGTCAGAGGCTTTGAGTGGGTGTCCAAATTTCCAAATCACCGGAGTGACCTCCTGCACCCACTTTATTGTTTTTTGAAGTGGCCCGGTGATACGGATTTATCCCTCCCAATAATCTTATATTCCTATGCATTCGTCGGCAATGGTTAAATTTTGGAGATTGCCTTTGTGTAAAGTACCATGAGCACACCTTCTCACTCGGCTGTCGTAGTGTGTTCTGTTTGGCTTCCCCGGGAATTCTGTAATGTCATGTGCATTTTGTGTTATACACCCTTTCTGCTCCACCAATGCTAAACTTTGGGGAGAAACAATACACTGTACAGTACATTGGCAGGAGAGGGGTGCTAAAGTCGGCAGTCACCGTTGCTGCTCGCTGCAGTATTTGCCATTGAGAGGGCATGCGACGAGCAGCAATTCAATGCGTATCCGCATCATCGATTCGATCCGAGATCACACATAGGTGGATGAAATCTGAGTGAGTGAATAAATCGGTGGGGGTAAGCTAAGCTATCAATTATTCATCGAGTGACACGGTCCGCAAGCACCAGTCTCTGAGCTGCTTTTAATTTCTTATGTGCACCTGGTCGGATAGAGAACGCGCGAGCTAGCGTTATTTTTTACTGCGCAAGGATGTTCTAGGAGCTCTGTGTCTATGTGTCTATCCATCTGGCAATCGTGCATAATAAAGAAAGAGGATAAAATGGGGAAAGAGGAAAGGTGGAGAGAGGGTAAATATGGAGGTGAATGTAGTCATATGAAAAGGAGAGGATAAAATGGAGGATTCATTAAGGGGATAGATGCAAATAGAAAATCAAAATAGGACTTAACCCAATCCCCCCACCAAAATAAATACTATGAACAACAGCCCACAAACCCCCGCCCAATTAAACAAGCAAGCACCCGCAGGTCTTAGCAGGATGCATAAACGGTGAGCTTAGATACCCTAACTTAGATCCCAAAAGAAGGAAAGCAGTACAGAAACGGCACACGCTTAAGATAGAAGATGAGAAGGAAAGAAAAGTTCTGACTCCTTGAGATCATATCGCGCTGTTGGGCGAGGGTCTCTGGAGCTCTAACAGCTTTACAACCCCCAAATGCCCCTTTGAGGTAGCACATAAGAGTGGCGTTCGGCGGTCGTTGTCTGGCATATTGGGGTTTACTTCTTTATTATCGAGTAGTAGTTTCACCACTCCCTCATGCCCTCTTGAGGCAGCCAACAATAGTGGTGTTTGGCCGTTGCTGTCTGGCATATCGGGGTTGACTTCTTCGCGCCCGAGTAGCAGCTTCACCACTCCTTCATGTCCCCTAGAGGCTGCCCGCGAGAGTGGTGATCGGTTGTGGTTGTCTGCCATGTCGGGGTTAACTTCTTCTCGCTCAAGGAGTAGCTTCACCAATACCTCGTGCCCCTTTATGGCAGCCCGTAAGAGCGGTGTTAGGCTGTTTTTGTCTCGCATGTTGGGGTTGACTTCTTCCCGCTGGAGTAGTAGCCTCACCGCTCCCTCATGCCCCTTTGAGGCAGCCCATGAGAGTGGGGTTCGGCTGTCCTTGTCTGGCATGTCGGGATTGACTACTTCCCGCTCGAGGAAGAGCTTCATCACTCTCTCATACCCTTTTGAGGCAGCCCACGAAAGTGGTGTTCCGCCTGCTTGGTCTGGCATGTCGGGGTCGACTTCTTCCCGCTCTAGTAGTAGCCTCACTACTCTCTCATGGCCTCTTGAGGCAGCTCGCGAGAGTGGTGTTCTGCCCCCATGGTCTGGCTTGTTGGGGTTCACTTCTTCTCGCCTGAGTAGCAGCTCCACTACTCCCTCATGCCCATTTGCGGCAGCACACAGCAGTGGTGTTTGGCAGCATATGTCCGGTATGTTGGGGTCGACATCTTGCCGTTCGAGTAGTGACTGCACAACTGCTAGATGGCCCTGCATAGCGGCCCATGCCAGCGGTGTCACACCCACGCAATCCCGCTTGTTGATATCAGAGCTATTCCTTTCCATAAAAATTGTTACCAACTCGACAATACCAAAAATGGATGCACAGTGGAGTGCGGTGAATTGTGAGGGGCCGTTGATATCATCGCTACACTCGGGTGCTACTACCATCTCCAAAAGCAATTTAGTAGATATGTGATTCTCGCAATGGCCCAAAAGCTCCATGGCAAGCGATTTTACGCGATCTGTCATTTCCCTTCTCGCATGAGCTCCCCAATGTAAAGAGGCATACTTCAGAAAGGGTACACCTCCCAGGTCGGTCAATGGATGAGAAGAAAGGGCCTTGACGTGCTGCGAATTAAGGTACGTCAAACACGTTTCGGCAATTGTTGAATGAGCTCTAAGGAAGAGGTTGTGGTGAGAGGTGAGATACTCTTGGAGGGTATGGTGGATCAATCGCACAGTCGAAGCTTCCTTATCCACCGTGATAAGTCCTTGACAAAAGCCGATCAATGTACCTATTGAAGGAACATTATCGCTATCGAAATCTGTGAGTCCTATCTCCACCGCGAGGGCATGGCAAAGTTCGTCTACCTTCAGGGGCCGTTCCGAATAGCATATCCACATCAGGGTTCGTATCGCAAGCTCTGATTTTGCCTGAGGTTGTGCTTTTATTCGCTCCAGAGTTGCACCATATGCATCCCCGAGCCCTAACCCTAGTCCTGACCCTACTGTCGCCGCTGTGAGCCTTCTTCGTCTTTGGAGGATTGTTGTTTCCTGCAGGATTGCCTCGATATTGAGGGAAACCATGAGAAATCTAGATCCACATCAGTCAGCAAGCGACCCAAGGTAGATTTCCGTGCCTCCTCGCTTCTACATACGTTTCCGAGACCGCTTCGGGAATACTCTTTATAATATCCTCTCTCAACCCGGCGTTCATCACCTCCGGTGTTGTGTCCTTTTCCAGCCTCGCCTCTAGATATCTAACGATATCGTGCTCCATAGGCGTTATAAGTAGACTCGCCACTCTTCCACCAAGCCGCCCTTCAACCTCGCCCTTGATATGAGGTCTTCCGGTCATGAATAACCGCGTGTTTGGTGACTTCTGTAGAATCTGGCCCAGGGAATTAAGGACCTCGAATCGATGCTCCGGCACACATTCATCAAGAGCGTCAATGCATATAAACGTGGGCTGTGTGGATGAGGCTGTTTGGAATATCTTCACAATGCCCGAAACCTCTAGTCCTCGGCCACCGATAACCATCTTCTGCTCTCGGTATTCCTCCACTATCTCATCCGGGATTTCCTCCAATCTACACACAAGCTGCTTGAGCAAGGAGCCTAGAACATTTATCGGAGACTGTTCCTTCCGCGAAGCAAAGTCAAAGTAGAAGCAACTGACGGCAACATTTTGTCCCCTGGCCCGGTCGCATAGAGAGTCTATCACCAGTGAACTAACATAGTGACTTGTTAGAAATACTATTCCCTCGTCGTGCCTCGTGGATGGCTTTCTCACGTGATGAAGCTTTTTCCAACTCCCGGATTCCCGTAGCAGAACAAGCCCGCCTGGTAGGATCCATCCTTCTCGCTACCGTTACACCAGTTTCTGTATTCGTCGGTTTGAAGCAGCCAGTCTCCCACATCCTCCACCCGCTGTGTTCGGATATCGTGATGCCGCACCCGTGGCTCCAAAGGTGATAGCCAGGCTAAAATATTCGGCTCCGCATTTGTAACGCCAAGGTTGAAGCTATTCGAAATGTTAATAGAGTTGTTGTTATTACTACAAAGTTGAGACATCCTTTTTCAGTTCTTCGCCTCTTGCAGTGCCGTGAAAAGAGAAGGCTCGGTTAACCTGGGGTTGATTGACGGAGCTGCTGGGTGGCGAGGAAAAGGGGGGCTCATCGCACAGCCCAGAGCCTTGTTCCGAGCCTCGATGATGCCACAATCAATTCATCCTAAATTTGTGCAACGAGCGCTGTAAGGAAAGAAAAAAAAGCCCACCTCGCTTCGAGTCATGGCCAATCAGCACACCCAGATTTACAGCCTTCATCGCCTTACGCCGCACACCCATAAACTTAATTGAAAGCATGACAGGTACTCGAGTAACAAGTGTATGGAGAGCACTATGCCAAGTGCTGGTATTCCAGCAAAACTCCCTCCGTGGCCCCGCCCCCGGGATACCGGTATTCGTGCTTGGTGGGGCGAGAGCCTTACAAGACCAGCTTCGGATAGAGGATCCCCCAGCCGCAATTGTAGGCGACAAACCACTACCCCTTAAGAACAGCTGCCTTATACACCACCTACCTCTCTTGCTAGAGCAGTGCTGTCACAGAAAGTCACTCGTCACGAGACTCTTGTCGGTACACCAGAGGGTTCCAATGGTGAGATTATGATACACGCTGGGCGCCATCGGGCAACGCGTTCCAATCTTCCCTGACACTCTAGTCACCGCATGGTGATAGGATCCGCTGTTAGCTTAATCGAGACGGGCGATGGAAATGTGAAGTAGGCCCCTCTCCTTTGGGAAGTATCAGTACTCATGTCGAGGCCAGGATAACCACACGGGAGTGGGCCATCAGTTTGTTACTGAGAAATTCTATCAGTCAGCATTACCCTGTGCAGTACGTGTACTCTAGAATACTAGTCGCCATCTGTAGCTTACGAGATGGTGGCTCATGGCTTGTCGCGAAGGCCTGGGTAGCGGTGGAACTGGTGAAGACTTGGCGGAAACAGGGGGTAAAATCTCAGTCGTTGTTATTTTCTTAGCACTTGCGCATAGGATGCATCCCCTCTTGCCTAAGTCTCCGGTTTTTGAGTAAACTAGCGTTGTATCTCTGCTGAATTTCAGCAGAGATCAGTCCCGACAAACCCAATAGCCCGAGAAGGTAGATGCTAATCTCCAGACGCCAGAAGACATGCTTTCTAAACCACTTCGGAGGTGTTGAATACTTGAGCTTGTGCATACGGACAACTCGGGCAGAGTACTTGTAAGTTGAGTGCTCGTGCCAAGAGTGTGGCGAGGTGCCAAAACCCCCGAACTCTCGCTTGCTTACAACAGGGGCAACTCGAGTACCTCGTATTCCTACTCGAGTATGATACTAAGTACCCGATAGCTCAACGCAGTCTTACTTGAGTAGACTGCCGCCTAACGTAACTTTGTGGCTCAACACAATCTTATGGCTCAACGTCTTTAGAACTCGGCATGGCATTTAGATCCTACTTTATTTAAAATTTCTACTCGCGCATCTTTACCAACAAGACCCCGGCCAGCCTGGATATTTGGCGAGAACTCTAGAAAAACACCGGCTGGCGGGCCATTCTTGGCAAAGACATGCGCGTACTATCTTCTACAACCTTGCTTGTCACTTAATACCAGCAAATATTAGCTTAGATGTTTTCTTTTCCTATGCTTGAACAGGTCTCTCTACCTGCTGGCTCAAAAGTATAAACAGTAGTACAAGCACTAGTAACATATAGTAGTGTCCGTGTTGTTGTGTGTAGAGATAGGAAAAGCTTACATCGAGATGTAAAAGTTATGCTGAGTTGTAAAAACACAATGTTGTCTTGTGCCACAAGGTTATGTTGAGCCACTTATATTCATTAGGTTGAGCCACAAAGTTGTGTTGAGCCTTAAAGCTGCGTTGAGCTGCGGTATTGGTCGACCTTGTACCGGTAATGGTAACGGGAAACTTACCTCCGCCTTGGGATCATCAATGGAAATTGATAACAATAGCCGGAAAGAGTAATAAAGTGTGACCTGAACCTCCCACCAAAAACCTGTCAAACATCGTTATTAACCTTGGCTAATAAGGCGGGCGATCACTAACACCATTTTTTCTCCCCAAAATATCCACCCCATCCATGTGAATAAACCGTATTATTGAGATCAGAGAACTCAAAGGAGAGGAACCGTAGGAGGGGAGGTGGCCAAATAAAGTACCGTTAGCTAGGACTACGGGGAAAGCATTGGACACGATAGATAGGCTTTGGCATGCGGTCATTAGTGACCCCGGAACGCCGTCTATCCGGCAAATTTATGATACCTCAGCAGCACTTGAATCTACACCGCATAACGAAAATCAAGAAACTTACCGGCAGCCGACCGGCCAGAATAACTCATGAGAAAAGCAGTGCAGCCGCACGTGAAAATTCTAATACCAGCCGAGACGACAAGAGGACACGCAGAGCAAGCTAATATATCCTCCCGGATATCCGGACCTGCATCCACCGGTAGTTGTTCGGCGGATGGACGGCATTCTGCGATTGTGGTGGGCGGGGCAGGGTCGAAGGTGGTTCGTCCGGAGCAGCGTAGACTATCGGAGAAGAGGGGGTAGGCCGTGGGGAGGGAGGGGGGGTACCTAGTCTGATGTTCTCAACTCGAACGTTTGGTAGGCGTTGGAGGTTTCGTCACTCTCTTACATGGAAGAGGGGCGTAAAATCGGTTACGAGTAGAGACACCTCCACTCTCGCCTTTTATTTTTAGAAGTCGAAAGCTCATACATATGTACCCCCCCCCCTTGCTGTCCTACGGGCTCGCTACCCGGTTCCTCCCCACACCTAAATTCCATTTACCACGAGCACTGCTTCTTACCAGGTCGTGTCGCAGCATAATTGGTTATGTCGTTGTGTATTCTGCTTTGGCTTCCCATGGCATTCTGTCACGCCGTACGCTTTTTCTGTTATACACGGATTCTATTTCGTCAATTGTTGATATTGAGGAGGTGTACCGTACATAGGCCGGAGTGTAGCGCTGGAGTCGGAAGTCATCGTAGCTGGCAGCTATCTGCCACCGCAAGGATGTGCGATGAGTAGCGAATCAACTTCTGTCGGAGTCAACCAATCCGGGATCATAGATAGGTGTATGGAGGGGGAGTGGGTGGGTTTGTGGTAGCAACTTAAGTTCTAAATAGCTGTTCGGATGATGCGGTACTGAAAAACAAAAAATTTAGCGGAATGGTATATCTACTTCACAGGATGGGAACCTTCTGATCACCAACTATTACTGATGAAACCTTCGAACCGTAAGAAAATGCCTTACAATTGCAATCACCTTCAATCTCCAAGCTACAGTGCCTCATCAGAAGTGTTCATGATCTGAGACATGTTTAATTGCAGTTGCGCCATGGGACTGTGGGGTGGAGTTGTCAATGGTGCTCGTTCTTAGATGCGTGCAAGTGTACGATCTACCCTCAACTACCACCTCTTGACGATCAATGGTTAATGATCAATGATCTGCTATGTATATTTTTGAGTAAAATAATAATAAATAAGGCTAGCTAATACTTTGTATAACCTCCTCTTGCTTCCAATACTGCAGCTACTCTACCAGGCATTGATTTTGTTAGGAATACCAGAACCCGATACCTAGGAACCACCATAAGTAGGGTAACCCCACTTGGAATCGGAATCTCTGGTTTCCAACACCCCCCACCGGCTCCCTTACGGGGCCCGTGCGTCATCATATATATCAATCTCAGTTGCGTCCTGTGACTATATTACTACAGAATTGAAGGTGTTAGAGTAACACCATATACGTCGCCGCCGTCCGTCCGACCGGACCCTGTTCGCGGGATATATGAGGGAGGACCTTCGGCTAGGTCTGGGAAGTGGAACGGAGTGATTCTCTCAACTACTCAGAGAGTTACTTGGCTTCAAAGACATGACACCTTTGGCATAGGCCGTAAGTAACGGGACGGTTTTGCACAAAGAGATGGTATCAAATGGTAAAGGATCTCTACTAGAGACCAATACATTTACATACACCAGAAGAGTCTAGAACTCCAAAGGACGCTACCAAAGAAGCCAACAAACTTCACGGAGTGTTGCAACTGGGTTTCGGAACACGTTATAGTCATGGGGTGATTCTCAATACTACAATGGTTACTGAAAGCTTCTACCCAGAGAGCAACCAAGGGTTGCCGACTGAGGGATTAATTACCAGTCTAGTGGAGTGGCTTCCTGTGAGTTAATAGGAAGTCATCCAAAGAAAATCTATGGGTTGGGTATGGAGTTACAAAGGATCGGAATCAAATGACCTATGATGGTTGTAATGACGACCATCTTTGCAGATGTAGCCGCGGATAAGACTGAGTATTTTATCAATGGCGAAGACAATTGGAGCCAACTTAGTTTGACTTAAGAACTAGACCATAAGTCTAAAGACTCTGCTAAGCGGGATATTACTATTAGAGACAGTACATTTCCAAAGAAAAAATGTGGTAATTACCGAAGAGGGTGTGATGGTTTTCAGGGTCCACAGGTGTTTGCACCTTGGAAGAAAACTCGATGTTGTGAATTACGATTGAAGAAGTACATAGTTGTATGATAAATAGATGTATTCCACGAACACTCAGATGTAACGTGTTCACAAGATGCTAATCATGTTATTGGTAATAGATACAAGAGTTGGCAGGTGGCCAGCTCTTCCAGAGAGGAGGAGAGGGCTGAGAACTAAAGAAGGCTTCGAGGGTATACTGAGAAACAAAGAAGTAACCATTCAACCAAGTATATTGAAATACTGTCTGTCGAAGTCTGCCTTTTCTACTGTAGAAACAGGGGGTCTTTAAATACACAAATCTGTTCATGTCTAGCATGAATGAAACTAATCAAAGGTATAAATTGATACACTTTGGTAAAACTAATTAAGTATCAAAGCGATACTTAAAACAAAACAGAAAACAAAACCAAGTATTAAATGATACTTAAAACAAACCAAGTATCAAAACGATACTTAAAACAAAACATAAAACAAAACCAAGTATCAAATAATACTTAAAATAAACCAAGTATCAAAACGATACTTAAAACAAAACATAAAACAAAACTAAGTATTAAACGATACTTAAAACAAACCAAGTATCAAAACGATACTTAAAACAAAACATAAAACAAAACCAAGTATCAAATAATACTTAAAATAAACCAAGTATCAAAACGATACTTAAAACAAAACATAAAACAAAACTAAGTATTAAATGATACTTAAAACAAACCAAGTATCAAAACAATACTTAAAACAAAACATAAAACAAAACCAAGTATCAAACGATACTTAAAACAAACCAAGTATCAAAGCGATACTTAAAACAAAACATAAAACAAAACCAATAACCGAGTACCCGTACCGGTTACATTCCCCAAAACAAAACAACTGTTTAAACCAACAAAACCTAATAATCATCAAAAATGGATTCTGAGAAACTCATGGCCTCAGTTTCCGCAAGAAATTCTTCATCATAAGTATCACACCAGGGGCAGGAAGAAACACTAAGGAAACACTTAGACTCAAAGAAATGTAAATCACAGTAGTCACGAATACCAGATTCGCATTGTACATCAACCCAAGCGTGATCGCAATCAGAACAGTAATCTTTCCAGAAGATTTCAAAGTAGTCTTCAAGTTGGATAGCATCGCGGTTCAACAACAGTCCAACAATCTGTTGTCGCAGCCTCACATTGAGCTCCACATAGTTTGACATCGTTATGGTATTCGGATGGTGATTGGTGACTAGATAAAGTTGTCGAGAGCCTGCTCCATAGCTTGATTTTCCTCATCGCTGCTTTCGAATTCCGATTCAAAGTATGGCGCCCAAAATCCATCTCTAGATTCGGGTTCTGCATGCCATCGCTCAGTTTCTGGCATCGTGGGTGTCTAGCACATAGTGACGTAGTTGATCGTTGGGGGGAGGGATTCGTTTGGCATATTGTCTTTCCACCATTCGTTCACCATATCCATAGCGTGCTCTAGTCCTTCCAGTGGTTCCCAGCTGTTCTCACTCGTCGGATATCCTTTCCATTTGACTAGGAACTGATCATTTCCATGCCAAAGGTGGTGATCTCTGATTTCTTCAACTTCCTATTCATCTTTCTTATCAATGATGATAGGTGCAGGCCGAGAGTGTGTTCTTCCAGGGAATTTAGAGTCGTCATTTGGATGGAATCGCTTGACAGATGAGGCGTGAAAGACTGCAGTATTGGGGCGATACATGCGTCCATCCATCTGGACCTCGTAGTTTTCTGTATGTTCGGCACAGGATAAGACCTTGCAAGGTCCTCGCGACCGGGGTTGCAATTTCTTGCTGCGTCCAACATTGGTAATGAACATGTTTCCATGTACCATTAGCATATCTCCTGGCGGAATAGGGACATGTTGTGCGTTGTCGTTTCTGAGCAGTAGTGGTGCTTCGGAATCGGGCAGCTTTAACTTCTTGGAAAGTGTCATTGCGAATCGCTTGGTGGCGGTTTAAGTGGTCATCGGTGGCAGGGACTGAGGAGTTCTTGAATAGGGTTGTAGGTAAGAGAGGATATTGGCGGCCGAAGATTGCCTTGTATGAAGATATTCCCAAGGTGTCTGAAAATCCGGCATTGATATATGCTGCTAGCTCAACAAGGGCTGGTTCCCAGTTGGTTTGTCGTTCATTAATCATATTCCTACTTCCGGTCTTAACCTCGTGGATCTTGCGTTCTGCTTGGCCATTAGTCTCATGGTGTCCAGGGGTAGCCATAATGTGGTTTATTCCGAGGGAGGTCAAGGTTTGCTTCAAGAATCTGGCGGTAAAGCAGAGATCAGCATCACTGACAATAGATAAGGGGTACCCATGGGGGGTAAACAGGTATCGTTGGAGCTTATTCCAGGTGTCTTTGGAGGAATCGGTAACCTTCATTGGTATCAGCCATGTGTATCCAGAGAATCGATCCACAGCTACCAAGATGGTATCATATCCTGCCAACTTGTTGAATGGTCCTGTGAAATCGATGGCATATGATTCGAATATTTCACATGGTAGTTGGAGGGTCTATGCTTTTCCTTCAGGTAGTTGTGTTCGCTCCTTGTTTGCCTGGCAGAGTTCACATTGTTTGATGAAATCGCGGAAATGCTTGCACATCTCAGGCCAGTAACCATATTCTGAAGCATATTGAAGGTTGCGGTCCGTACTGTGGTGTCCTTTGTTGTGAATCTCGGATATGACATATTCTCTAATAGTCATTCCATTGAACATATAGCCCTTTGGTATGTATAGGCAGTGTTCACCATAACGGGTGCTGGTATAGACCATTCCATTTGATATGTTGTAGGGGACGAGGTCTCCATGGCTGGAGCTATCCATGGCTTTGAAGTAAATCGGGTCATGGCGGTATCATGCTATCATTTGGCTTCGGAAAGAGGAGGCTAATTCTTCTGTGGTCGATCTAACATCTCGTTCATCCTCGATTAGAGATCCTCTTGTTGGTTCGATAGGGGCTTCCTCTTCCTCAAAGGTTTCATAGAGTTGACGCCGATGCTCGGGAATAGTAGGGGGTATGACCGAGACAATGGTTTCATTGTTGTATACTCGTAACGGTCTACCATATAGTGGTCGTGAATCGATTATGGGAGGAGAGAATGGCGGGGCTGACTGTGGGGGGTGTAAATAGTATATTGCATCCACGTAGGCTGCTGCTTGTTCGAGTTCTTCAAGACCTTGGTATCGTGTTGGAGCAGGATTAAGGATATGAGGAGATTGGGTTGACTCATTTTCATCGATCATCTCTTCTTCTCCTTCTGGGGTGTTGAGGCTGGTGTCTTTGGAATCATCAGCAGGCATATAGTACGGTCGCTGGTATCTGTTTCCGAACTTAATCTTAGTCTGGTGAAAAGGGCTGGTGTCGTGGTAACAGTGGGACCAGTGGAGTCTGCTTTGTTCAAGTTCGTGAGGAGGTGTGCTGCGGAGCGTGCAATTGTCTTTCCATTCTTCCTCAATGTCCTTTCCGCCTTCTGTTCCGGCTGCGCTATACAAGGTGTAAGAGAAGGGATTGGAGGGAGTGGCAGAGCTGGTGGTAGCCATTGATGGTTCTTGTTCATAGGATATGTCGTCAGGGCTGTCCTCGCTTTATCTTGTGTGGTCATGAACAAGATGAGGATCTGCGAGATCTTGATTCTCATATAGACAGGAGAGAGAATCAGCTAAATAGTTCATTCTTCCAGGGGTATAGATGATTTTTGCATTGTATTTGCTGATTTCACCTATCCATCTTGTCCTTCTTCGTCCGGGTATCCTTTCTGTTTTAAGGTTAGTGAGAGGTTGGTGGTTGGTAACAATAGTGAAGGTATTGCCCATCAGGATGTGGTTGAAAGTGGCTAGAGCATCAATCACAGCAAGGGCTTCCTTGTCTGTTGTTCCATAGTTCATCTGTGAATTAGTGAACTTCCTGCTGTATAATGCCGCCGGTCTTGCAGTTTCATGGGAGGCCCCTTGCCCAACCCATGCTCCAACTCCAACATCTGATGCATTAGAAATAAGCCATATCGGTTCTGGTTTACTATAGTTGATAGGTTGAATAACATTGGCATTTTTAATCAATTCCTTGATGTTGGTAAAGGCTTGGTCATGAGTGTGGGTCGAGACAAATTCTGCATTGCTGGTAAGGTCAGTCAGCGGCGTTGTCACAGTGGCGTGGTGTGGGAGGAACTGGGAAATATAGTTGACTAATCCTAGGAATCGCATGAGTTCCTTTTGATTTCGGGGTGTCGACCATTCAGTTAAACAGGCTATTTTTCCAGGGGCTGCGTGTATTCCTTCATCATCTATAACATGTCCTAGGATATCAAGTTTATCGGCAAACAGAATTGATTTGTTTCTGCTAGCGTAGAATTTAGCTTCCCTTTGTTTGGTACAAACCAATCCTATATGGTAGACTTGTTCTATTTCGGTGTTCGAGAAGATGAGAATGTCATCAATGTAGACCCAAACAAAATGGTGGAGGGATTGGCTTAGGAGGTTTTCCAAAATTCGGATAAAGGTGGCGGGCACATTCATATCACATTGCAACATAACTCGGCTAATGAAACTTGCGAAGGGTGTTTTGAAACTGTTGTAGCGTTCGCTTTCTGGATCTAACCTTGTTTGGAAGTAGGCATCGCTTAAGACAATCTTACTTCGGAATCTAGCCCGTCCAACTGCATTTAGGATGTGGGTTTGGTTTGGGATAGCGGAGCTGTCCATAACCATGTTTTCGTTCCGTAGCTTGAGGTCAACCAAGGGGCGGATTCTTTTGCCATCTGCTTTGAGTTGAACAAACATAGGAGCGGCACCTGGCGTTTCTGCCCGGTAGATGACTCCTCTTCTTTGTTGTTGGTTGATCCAATCACAAAGTGGGCTTTTGTATGCGTCAGGAATAGAGTAGGAGGGTTGGTTTTTGAGATTAGAGGGGTCTCGGAGGCGAATGTGGTGGTTCACCTCTCTCATAGGCGGTAGTTCTTCGGGTATTTGATAAGGGAAAACATCAGAGTAATCATCCAATAGTTGTTGGGTAGTTGCTTCACAGACTGCGGCCCGGTACTCTCCGCTTGTTGGCTTGCATGAGACACTGACCTTCTGATCTGGGAAATCGATGGTTGATTCCCCACCCCTGATTATAGCTTTGTGGCAGTTCAGGAAGGGCATACCTATTAGGGCATCGTATTTGGCTAGATTTCCAACCAGCATTTCCTGGGGATGTAGTATAGCAGAACCAAGTCGAATAGTCGCAGAACAGGTTTTATGGCTTGTGGATCGTGATCCCTTTACTGCCATATTGACTGGTATGGGTTGGTTAAGGTCTCGGGTTGGGAGTCCATGGACAGAGACAAAGGCATTACTGATCATATCTCTTCCGATTGCGCCAGTGTCGAATAGGACTTGAGCCCTTTTGCCATTGATCAGGATAGTACCTTCCAGAGTGGTGTGTGCTTTGAATGTAGCCGGAGGTCAAACACTGTTGCATTCCACATCGATATATCCGATATGGATCTCTTCATATTCACTAGATTGGGTGTTATCGCATTCAACATTGTTGGCTGACGCCTCTTGCTTAATTGCCTTTCCTTTTCCTTTCTTCATAGGACAGTTCTTTGCCATATGTCCTGTTTTTCCACATTCAAAACATTCTCCTTTCCGCCGTCTCGATTCTTTAGAGGATTTTTTCTTCTTGAAAACCCGTGGTGTATCATCTTCAGAGTTGCTGGAGGCTTTGTGCCGTGGCTGGCTGCTCCTACTAGAAGGTGTCTGTATTTTGTAGGCCTTGGTCTCATGGAGAATGGCATCCTTTCGTTCTGCTCTAGCAATTATTACTGCAATATCATCGCCGTCTTCCTTGAGTGGTTCTACTTCTCGCCGGAGGGTAGGGTGCATAGTGTCATAGAATCGTCGCTTCAGGATGTATTTGGAGATGCTTCCTCTCTCTATTCGGTCCTTATACATCATCAGGTCTGTAGCCACATCGGTAATTCGCTTGACATGTGTTTCGTTAACATGCTGGAGCTGGTTGAATTTGTTGTATAGGAGGTCGTTGGTTATAGAGGATTGGAAACATCCTTTCAGGTAATCGAGAACTGTAGTTCCTCTTAATCTTACATTTCGGCCGAAATCCTTATAGCATTGGTGGTATGCGTCGGTTGCCTTTCCTTCGCAAAATGCTCCAATGATAAGTCCGGTTGTAGGGTCTTCCACATCTTTTCCTTGTAAGAGTAGGAAGTATGAGAGTTCCGTCACCCATCGGTCAAAAGCTTCAGGTTTGAGGTCTTTTCCTTCTCCTGTGAATTTCGCTGGGAGGTGGAGTATAAACTTGGGGGGTTCAACTGCTATGGGTACCTCCTCTTGTTCAGGCCTTGCCCGAGATTTCCCTCCTCCAGAAGGCCCTCCTCCTGTGCTAGCCATATCTGATTCGCTACTAGATTCGGGGTCGATTGGAGGTTCAAAGGAAGGCTTCTTTGCTGGAGTAGAAGAGAATTCTCCTGGAGGTTGTGTATCTTCCGTGTTTGGAGGATCGCCGGGCTCTTTAGCAGAGCGCTGGGGTTGTTTCTTTCTTGTAAGGTCTTGCCGTGGGATTTGCTTCCTACTCCTGGTCGTCAAAGACTCTATCTTGGGTTTGAGATGAAGCCGAATGTACTGTGATTCTGCTGCTTCTCTTCGCTAGCGTTCTGAGGTGGATATCGATAGGTTGATCAGGCCTAAATCCTGGGACAGGTTCTTAACCACTTGCTGAGGTTAAAAAAATGTAATGTGTTCACAAGGTGCTAATCACATTATCGGTAAAGATACGATAGTTGGCAGATGGCCTGCTCTTCCAGAGAGGAGGCGAGAGCTGCGAACTAAAGGAGGCTGCGAGGGTGGACTGGGGAACAAAGAAGTAACCATTCAACCAAGTATATTGAAATACTGTCTGTCGAAGTCTGCCTTTTCTCATAGAAACAGGCGGTCTTTAAATACACAAATCTGTTCATGTCTAGCATGAACGAAACTAATCAAAGGTATCAATTGATACTCTTTGGTAAAACTCCTTAAGTATCAAAACGATACTTAGAACAAAACATAAAACAAAACCAAGTATCGAAGTGATACTTAATACAAAACATAAAACAAAACCAAGTATCAAACGATACTTAAAATAAACCAAGTATCGAAGCGATACTTAAAACAAAATATAAAACAAAACCAAGTATCAAATGATACTTAAAACAAACCAAGTATCGAAGCGATACTCAAAACAAAACATAAAACAAAACCAAGTATCAAACGATACTTAAAACAAACCAAGTATCAAAGCGATACTTAAAACAAAACATAAAACAAAACCAAGTATCAAACGATACTTAAAACAAACCAAGTATCAAAGCGATACTTAAAACAAAACATAAAACAAAACCAAGTATCAAACGATACTTAAAACAAATCAAGTATCAAAGCGATACTTAAAACAAAACATAAAATAAAACCAAGTATTAAACGCTACTTAAACCAAACCAAGTATCAAAGTGATACTGAAAAGAAAACATAAAACAAAACCAAGTATCCAACGATACTTAAAACAAACCAAGTATCGAAGCGATACTTAAAACAAAACATAAAACAAAACTAATAACCGAGTACGCATACCGGTTACAGAAAACCTCCTAAGCCAATACCTCCACCATTTTGTTTGGATCTACATCGATGACATTCTCATATTCTCGAACACCAAAATAGAACATGCCTACTATGTAGGTTTGGTTTGAACCAAACTAAGAGAAGTTAAGTTCTGCACTAGCAGAAACAAATCAATTCTATTTGCCGATAAGCTCGATATCCTAGGACTTGTTATAGACGACAAGGGAATACATGCAGCCCCTTGAAAAATATCCTGTTTAACAGAATGGACAACACCCCAGAATCAAAAGGAACTCATGCGATTCCTAGTATTAGTCAACTATATCTCTCAGTTCCTACCACACCATGCCACTGTGACAGCACCTGTAACGTGTTCGCAGGGTGCTAATCACATTATCGGTAAAGATACGATAGTTGGCAGATGGCCTGCTCTTCCAGAGAGGAGGCGAGAGCTGAGAACCAAAGGAGGCTGCGAGGGTGTACTGGGGAACAAAGAAGTAACCATTCAACCAAGTATATTGAAATACTGTCTGTCGAAGTCTGCCATTTCTCATAGAAACAGGCGGTCTTTAAATACACAAATCTGTTCATGTCTAGCATGAACGAAACTAATCAAAGGTATCAATCGATACACTTTGGTAAAACTCCTTAAGTATCAAAGCGATACTTAAAACAAAACATAAAACAAAACCAAGTATCAAACAATACTTAAAACAAACCTAGTATCAAAGCGAGACTTAAAACAAAACAAAAACAAAACCAATAACCGGGTACCCGTACCGGTTACAGCACCGCTCACTGACCTTACAGGCAATACAGAATTTGTCTGGACCCACACTCATAACCAAGCCTTTACCAATATCAAGGAATTGATTAAAAATGCCAACGTTATACAACTTATCGACAACGGCAAACTAGAACCGAGATGGCTGAATCCTGATGTATCGGATGTTGGAGTTGGAGCATGGGTTGGACAAGGAGCCTCCCATGAAACTGCAAGACCAGCGGCATTACATAGCAGAAAGTTCACTAATCCAAAGATGAACTATGGAACAACAGACAAGGAAGCCCTTGCTGTAATTGATGCTCTCACCACTTTCAACCACATTCTGATGGGCAATACCTTCACCATTGTTACCGACCACCAACCTCTCACTAATCTTAAAAAAGAAAGAGTACCGGCAAGGAGAAGAACAAGATGGATAGGCGGGATCAGCAAATACGATGCAAAAATCATTGATACCCCTGGAAGAATGAACTATTTAGCTGACTCTCTCCCCCGCCTATATGAGAAACAAGAACTCGCAACTCCTCCTCTTGTTCATGACCATACAAGACAAAGCGAAGACAGCCCTGATGACACCTCCTATGAACAAGAACCATCGATGGCTACCACCTGCCCTGCCGCTCCCACCAATCCTTTCTCTTACACCATGTATAGAGCTGCCGGAACTGAACGAGGAAAGGACATTGATGACGAATGGAAAGACAACTGCACCCTCCGCAGAAAACCTCCTCACAAGCCTGAACAAAGCAGACTCCATTGGTCTCACTGTTACTTTGATACCTGCCCTTTTCCTCAAACTGAGATTAAATTCGGCAACAGATACCAGCTACCGTACTATATGTCTGCTGATGGTTCTAAAAGTACCAGTTTCAACACCGCAGAAGGAGTAGAAGAGATGATCGATGAAGATGATTCAACCCAACCCCCTCATACCTTTAATCCTGTCCAAACACAATCCTATGGTCATGAAGAACTCGGAAAAGCAGCAGCCTACGTAGATGCAATATCCTACTTACACCCCCCACAGTCAGTCCTCCCATCCTCTCCTCCCATAACGGATTCACGACCACTATATGGTAGTACCTTACGAGTATAAAACAATGAAATCATTGTTTCTGTCATACCCCCTACAATTCCCGAGCATAACCAGCAACTCTATGAAACCTGTAACGTGTTCGCAAGGTGCTAATCACGTTATCGATAATGGATACGATAGTTGGCAGGTGGCCTGCTCTTCCAGAGAGGAGGCGAGAGCTGAGAACTAAAGGAGGCTTCGAGGGCGTACTGAGGAACAAAGAAGTAACCGTTCAACCAAGTATATTGAAATACTGTCTGTCGAAGTCTGCCTTTTCCATCGTAGAAACAGGCGGTCTTTAAATACACAAATCTGTTCATATCTAGCATGAACGAAACTAATCAAAGGTATCAATCGATACACTTTGGTAAAACTCTTTAAGTATCAAAGCGATACTTAAAACAAAACATAAAACAAAATCAAGTATCAAACGATACTTAAAACAAATCATAAAACAAAACCAAGTATCAAACGATACTTAAAACAAATCATAAAACAAAACCAAGTATCAAACGATACTTAAAACAAATCATAAAACAAAACCAAGTATCAAACGATACTTAAAACAAATCATAAAACAAAACCAAGTATCAAACGATACTTAAAACAAATCATAAAACAAAACCAATAACTGAGTACCAGTACCGGTTACGAAACCTTTGAAGAAGAGGAAGCCCCTATCGAACCAACTAGAGGATCTCTCATTGAGGATGAACGAAATGTTAGATCAACCACAGGAGAACTAACCTCCTCGCTCTGAAGCCAAATGATAGCAGGATATCGCCATGACCTGATCAACTTCAAAGCTATGGATAGCTCGAGGCATGGAGACCTCGCCCCCTACAACATATCCAACGGAATGGTCTATACCAGTACCAGTTATGGTGAATATTGCCTATACATCCCGAAAGGCCATATGTTTAATAGAATGACCATTAGGGAATATGTCATTACTGAAATCTACAACAAAGGACACCACAGTGCAGACCACAACCTCCAATATGCCTCAGAATATATTTACTGGCCTGAAATGCTAAAGGTCTTCCACGATTTCATCAAATAATGTGAACCCTCTCAAGAAAATAAGGAGCGAACATAACTACCTGAAGGAAAGGCACAGACCCTCCAACTACTATATGAAATATTCAAATCCTATGCCATCGATTTCGCAGGACCATTCAACAAATCTGTAGGATATGACAACATCTTGGTAGCTGTGGATCGGTTTTCCGGATATACGTGGCTCATACCAATGAAGGTTATCGATTCCTCCAAAACCACCTGCAATAACCTCCAATGATACCTATTTACCCCCCATGGGTATCACTTATCTATTGTCAGTGATGCTGATCCCCATTTCACCGCGAGATTCTGGAAGCAAACCTTGACCTCCCTCGGAATAAGCCATATTATAGCTGCCCCTGGATACCATGAGACTAATGGCCAAGCGAAATGAAAATTCTGCGAAGTTAAGAGCGGAATCAGCAACATGATCAATGAACGACAGACCAACTGCGAACCAGCCCTTGTTGAACTGGCCACATATATCAATGCCGGATTTTCAGACAGCTTGGAAATGGCCCCATACAAGGCAATCTTTGGCCATCAATACCCTCTCCTGCCTACAGCTCTATTTAAGAACTCCTCAGTCCCTGCCTCCGATGACCATCTCAAGCGCCATCAAGGAATTCAGAAGGCTGCTTTCCAAGTGGTTAAAGCTGCTCAATTCCGAAGCACCACAACTGCTCAGAAGCGATGATGCAAACATGTGCCTATCCTACCAGCTGATATTGTAACCGGTATGGGTACTCGGTTATTGGTTTTGTTTTATGTTTTGTTTTAAGTATCGCTTTGATACTTGGTTTGTTTTAAGTATCGTTTGATACTTGGTTTTGTTTTATGTTTTGTTTTAAGTATCACTTTGATACTTGGTTTGTTTTAAGTATCGTTTGATACTTGGTTTTGTTTTATGTTTGGTTTTAAGTATCGCTTTGATACTTGGTTTGTTTTAAGTATCGTTTGATACTTGATTTTGTTTTATGTTTTGTTTTAAGTATCGCTTTGATACTTGGTTTGTTTTAAGTATCGTTTAATACTAGGTTTTGTTTTATGTTTTGTTTCAAGTATTGCTTTGATACTTGGTGTTTTTTTTTTTAAGTATTGCTTTGATACTTAAAGAGTTTTACGAAAGTGTATCGATTGATAGCTTTAACTAGTTTCGTTCATGCTAGACATGAACAAAATTGTGTATTTAAAGATTGCCTGTTTCTACGATAGAAAAGGCAGACTGCGACAACCAGTATTTCAATCTGCTTGGTTGAATGGTTACTTCTTTGTTCCCCAGTACACCCTCGAAGCCTCCTTTAGTTCTCAGCTCTCGCCTCCTCTCTGGTAGAGCAGGCCACCTGCCAACTATCGTACTTAGTGCCGATAACGTGATTAGCACCCTGCGAACACGTTACATTTTTTTAACCTCAGCAAGTGGTTAAGAACCTGTCCCCGGATTTAGGCCTGATCAACCTATCAATATCCACCTTAGAACGCTAGCGGAGAGTAGCGGCAGAATCACGGCAGATTCGGCTTCATCTCAAATTCAAGATAGAGTCTTTGACGACCAGGAGTGGGAAGCAAATCCCACGGCAAGACCTTACAAGAAAGAAACAACCCCTGCGCTCGGCTAAAGAGCCGGGCGATCCTGCAAACATGGAAGACACACAACCTCCAGGAGAATTCCCTTCTACTCCAGTAAAGAAGCCTTCCTTTGTAGCTCCAATCGACCCCGAATCCAGTAGCGAATTAGATATGGCTAGCACAGGAGGAGGGCGTTCTGGAGGAGGGAAATCTCGGACTAGACCTGAAGAAGAGGAGGTACCCGCAGCATTTGAACGCCGTAGGTTTAAACTCCACCTCCTAGCGAAGTTCACAGGAGAAGGAAAAGACCTCAAACCTCAAGCTTTTGACCGATAGGCGACGGAACTCTGACACTTCCTCCTCTTAGAAGGAAAAGATGTAGAAGACCCTACAACCGGACTTATCATTGGATCATTCTGTGAAGGAAAGGCAACCGACGCATACCACCAATGCTATAAGGATTACAGCGGGATTGTAAGATTAAGAGGAACTACAGTTATCGATTACCTGAAAGGACGATTCCAATCTTCTATAACCAACGACCTCTTATAGAACAAATTCAATCACCTCCAGCAGGTTAATGGAATGCATGTCAAGCAAATCAGCGATGTGGCTACGGACCTGATGATGTATAAGGACCGAATGGACAGAGGAAGTATATAACCGGTATGGGTACTTGGTTTTGTTTAATGTTTTGTTTTAAGTATCGCTTTGATATTTAAGGAGTTTTACCAAAGTGTATCGATTGATACGTTTGATTAGTTTTGTTCATGTTAAGACATGAACAGATTTGTGTATTTAAAGACTGCCTGTTTCTATGATAGAAAGGGCAGACTTCGACAGACAGTATTTCAATATACTTGGTTGAACGGTTACTTCTTTGTTTCTCAGTACACCCTCGAAGCCTCCTTTAGTTCTCAGCTCTCGCCTCCTCTCTGGAAGAGCAGGCCACCTGCCAACTATCGTATACCTTACCGATAACGTGATTAGCACCTTGCGAACAAGTTACAAAATATCTCCCATTACATCCTGAAGTGACAATTCTACGACACTATGGACCTTACTGTCCAGCGAGAAGTAGAACCACTTGAGGCAGATGGCGATGATATTGCAGTAATAATTGCAAGAGCAGAAGGAAAGGACGCCATTCTCCATGAGACCAAGGTCTACAAAGCACAGACATCCTCTAGTAGGAACAGCCAGCCACGGCACAAAGGCTCCGGCAACGCTGAAGACGATACACCACAGGTTTTCAAGAAGAAAACACAACACTCCAAAGAATTAAGACGCCAGAAAGGAGAATGTTTTGAATGTGAAAAAACAGGGCATATGGCAAGGAATTTCCCTACAAAGAAAGGGAAAGGAAAGCCAATTAAGCAAGATGCAGTGGCCAACAATGGTGAAAGCAGTAGTGATGATACCCAATCCAGCGAATATGAGGAGATCCATATCGGATATATCGACGTGGAATGCAACAGTGTTCGACCTCCGACTACATTCAAACCACACACCGGTCTGGAAGGTACTATTCTCATCAATGGTAAAAGGGCTCGAGTCCTATTTGACACTGGCGCAATCGGAAGAGATATGATCAGTAATGCCTTTGTCTCTGTCCATGGACTCCCAGCTCGAGACCTTAACCAATCCATACCAGTCAATATGACAGTAAAGGGATCACGATCCACAAGCCATAAAACCTGTAGTGCGACTATTCGACTTGGTTCTGCAGTCCTACCCCCCCAAGAAATGCTTGTTGGAAATTTAGCCAAATACAATACCCTAATAGGTATGCCATTCCTGAACCACCACAAAGCTATAATCAGGTGTGGGGAATCAACCATCGATTTCCCAGATCAGAAGGTCAGAGTCTCATGCAAGCCAACAAGGGGAGAGTACCGAGCCACAGTCTGTGAAGCAACTGCCTAACAACTATTGGATGAATACTCTGATGTTTTCCCTGATCAAATACCCGATGAACTACCGCCTATGAGAGAGGTGAACCACCACATTCGCCTCCGAGACCCCTCTAATCTCAAAAACCAACCCTCCTACTCTATTCCTGATGCATACAAAAGTCCGCTTTGTGCTTGGATCAACCAACAATAAAGAAGAGGAGTCATCTACCGGGCAGAAGCCCCAGGTGCCGCTCCTATGTTTGTTCAATCCAAAGCAGATGGCAAAAGAATTCGTCCCTTGGTTGACCTCAAGCTACGGAACAAAAACACAGTTATGGACAGCTCCGCTATCCCAAACCCAACCCAGTTCCTGAATGCAGTTGGACTGGCTAGATTCCGAAGTAAGATTGACCTAAGCGATGCCTACCTCTAACCCAGGTTAGATCCAGAAAGCGAACGCTACAACAGTTTCAAAACACCCTTCGCAAGTTTCATTAGCCGAGTTATCTTGCAAGGTGATATGAATGCGCCCGCCACCTTTATGCGAATTATGGAAGGCCTCTGGAGCGAATACCTCCATCATTTTGTTTGGGTCTACATTGATGATATTCTCATCTTCTCGAACACCAAAATAGAACACGCCTACCATATAAGTTTGGTTTGTACCAAACTTAGGGCAGCTAAATTCTACGCTAGCAGAAACAAATCAATCCTGTTCACCGATAAACTCGATATCCTAGGACATGTTATAGATGATGAACGAATGCATGCAGCGCCTTGAAAAACATCCTGTTTGACGGAATGGACGTCACCCCAGAATCAAAAAGAACTCATGCGATTCCTTGGACTATTCAACTATATTTCCCAATTCCTACCACACCACGCCACTGTGACAGCGCCGCTCACAGACCTTACCGGCAATGTAGAATTCGTCTGGACCCACACTCATGACCAAGCCTTTACCAATATCAAGGAGTTGATTCAAAACGCCAATGTTATACAACCTATCGACTATAGTAAACCAGAACCGATATGGCTAATTACTGATACATCAGATATTGGAGTTGGAGTATGGGTTGGACAAGGGGCCTCCCATGAAACGGCAAGACCGGCGGCATTACACAGCAGGAAGTTCACTAATTCACAGATGAACTATGGAACAACAGACAAGGAAGCCCTTGCTGTGATTTATGCTCTCGCCGCTTTCAATCACATCCTGATAGGCAATACCTGCACCATTGTCACTGACCACCAACCTCTCACTAATCTTAAAACAGAAAGAATACCAGGAAGGAGAAGAACAAGATGGATAGGCGAAATCAGCAAATACAATGCAAAAGTTATCTATACCCCTGGAAGAACAAACTTTTTAGCTGATGCTCTCTCCCACCTATATGAGAATCAAGACCTCGCAGATCCTCCTATTGTTCACGAGCACACAAGACAAAGCGAGGACAGCCCTGACAACACCTCCTATGAACAAGAATCATCGATGGCTACCGCCAGCTCTGCCACTCCCTCCAATCCTTTCTCTTACACCATGTACTGCACTGCGAGAACGGAATGAGGAAATAACATTGAAGAAGAATTGAAAGACAATTGCAGGCTCGCCAGCACACCTCCTCACGAACTTGAACAAAGCAGACTCCACTGGTCCCACTGTTATCACCACTCCTGCCCTTTTCACCAGACTGAGATTAAGTTCGGCAACAGATACCAGCGACTGTACTATATGCCTGCTGAAGATTCCAAAAACACCAGCTTTGACACCGCAGAAGGAGTAGAAGAGATGATCGACGAAGATGAATCAACCCAATCTCCTCATATCCTTAATCTTATTCCAACATGATACGAAGGTCTTGAAGAACTCGAACAAGCAGCAGCCTATGTGGACGCTATATCCTATTTACACCATCCACAGTCCGCCCCGCCATCCTCTCGTGCCATAACTGAGTGACGACCACTATATGGTGGACCCTTACGAGTTTACAACAATGAAACCATTGTCTCGGTCATACCCCCTACTATTCCGGAGCATCGTCGACAACTCTATGAAACCTTAGAGGAAGAACAACCTCCGATCGAACCAACAAGAGGATCCCTCATTGAGGCTGAATGAGATGTTAGATCAACCACAGAAGAATTAACATCATCGTTTCGAAGCTAAATGATAGCACGATATCGCCATGATCCGATCTACTTCAAAGCTATGGATACCTCTAGACACGGAGATCTCGCCCCCTACAACATATCCCATGGAATGGTCTATACCTGCACCCATTATGGTGAACATTGCCCTTACATCCTGAAAGGCGATATGTTCAATGGAATGGCTATTAGTGAATATGTCATCACTGAGATTCACAACAAAGGACACTACAGTGCGGACCGCAACCTCCAATATGTCTCGGTGTAACCGGTACGGGTACTTGGTTATTGGTTTTGTTTTATGTTTTGTTGTAAGTATCGCTTTGATACTTGGTTTGTTTTAAGTATCGTTTTGATACTTGATTTGTTTTAAGTATCGTCTGATACTTGGTTTTGTTTTATGTCTTGTTTTAAGTATCGCTTTGATACTTGGTTTGTATTAAGTATCGTTTGGATACTTGGTTTGTTTTAAGTATCGTCTGATACTTGGTTTTGTTTTATATTTTGTTTTAAGTATCGCTTTGATACTTGGTTTTGTTTTATGTTTTGTTTTAATTGTCGCTTTGATACTTGGTTTGTTTTAAGTATCGTTTGGATACTTGGTTTGTTTTAAGTAGCGTTTCGATACTTGATTTGTTTTAAGTATCGTCTGATACTTGGTTTTGTTTTATGTTTTGTTTTAAGTGTCGCTTTGACACTTAAAGAGTTTTACCAAAGTGTATCGATTGATACCTTTGATTAAGTTTGGTTCATGTTAAGACATGAACAGATTCGTGTATTTAAATACCGCCTGTTTCTACGACAGAAAGGGCTGACTTCGACAGACAGTATTTCAATATACTTGGTTGAACGGTTACTTCTTTGTTCCCCAGTACACCCTCGAAGCCTCCTTTAGTTCTCAGCTCTTGCCTCCTCTCTGGAAGAGCAGGCCACCTGCCAACTATCGTATCAAATACCGATAACGTGAGTAGCACTTTGCGAACACGTTATATTTTTTTAACCTCAGCAAGTGGTTAAGAACCTGTCCCCGGATTTAGGCCTGATCAACCTATCGATATCGACCCCAGAACGCTAGCGGAGAGAAGCGGCAGAATCTCAGCACATTCGGCTTCATCTTAAACCCAAGATAGAGTCTTTGACGACCAGGAGTGGTAAACAAATCCCACGGCAAGACCTTAAAAGAAAGAAACAACCGCGGCGCTCTGCTAAAGAGCCCGGCGATCCTGCAAACACGGAAGATACACAACCTCCAGGAGACTTCCCCTCTACTCCAGCAAAGAAGCCTTCCTTTGAACCTCCAAATGACCCCGAATCCAGTAGCGAATCAGAAATGGCCAGTACAGGAGGAGGGCCTTCTGGAGGAGCGAAATCTCGGGCAAGGCCTGAAGAAGAGGAGGTTCCCGCAGCATTTGAACCCCCTAAGTTCAAACTCCAGCTCCCAGCAAAGTTCACAGGAGAAGGAAAAGACCTCAAACCTGAAGCCTTTCAACGATGGGCAACAGAACTCTCACACTTCCTACTCTTACAAGGAAAAGATGTGGAAGACCCTACAACTGGACTTATCATTGGATTATTCTGTGAAGGAAAGGCAACCGACACATACCACCAATGCTATAAGGATTTCGGCGGAAATGTAAGATTAACAGGATATACAGTTCTCGATTATCAGAAACTACGATTCCAATCCTCTATAACCAACGACCTCCTATACAACAAATTCAACCAGCTCCAGCAAGTTAACGGAATACATGTCAAGTGAATTACCGATGTAGCTACGGACCTGATAATGTATAAAGACCGATTGGAGAGAGGAAGCATCTCCAAATACATCCTGAAGCGACCATTGTACGACACCATGCACCCTACCCTCCGGCGTGAAGTAGAACCACTCGAGGAAGACAACGATGGTATTACAGTAATAATTGCTATAGCAGAACGAAAGGACGCCATTCTCCATGAAACCAAGGCCTACAAAACACAGACATCAACTAGTAGGAACCGCCAGCCGTGACCCAAAGCCTCCAGCAACTCTGAAGACGATACCCCATGGGTTTTCAAGAAGAAAACCAAATCCTCCAAAGAATAGAGACGGCAAAAGGGAGAATGTTTTGAATGTGGAAAAACAGGACACATGGCAAAGAACTGTCCTACAACGAAAGGAAAAGGAAAGGTAATTAAGCAAGAGGCGTCGGCCAACAATGTTGAAACCAATAACGCCCAATCAAGTGAACATGAAGAGATCCATATCGGGTATATCGATGTGGAATGCAACAATGTTCGACCTCCGGCTACATTGAAAGCACATACCGCTGTGGAAGGTGCTCTCCTCATCAATAGCAAAAGGGCTTGAGTCCTATTCGACACTGGCGCAATCGGAAGAGATATGATCAGTAATGCCTTTGTCTCTGTCCATGGACTCCCAACCCGAGACCTTAACCAACCCATAGCAGTCAATAGGGCAGTAAAAGGATCACGATCCACAAGCCATAAAACATGTTCTGCGACTATTCGACTTAGTTCTGCTATACTACCCCCCCAGGAAATGCTGATTGAAAATTTAGCCAAATACGATGCCCTGATAGGCATCCCATTCCTGAATCGCCACAAAGCTATAATCAGCAGTGGGGAATCAACTATCGATTTCCCAAAACAGAAGGTTAGAGTCTCATGCAAGCCAACATGTGGAGAAAACCGAGCAGTAGTCTGTGAAGCAACTGCCCTACGACTATTGGATGAGTACTCTGATGTGTTTCCTGATCAAATACCCGCGGAACTACCGCCTATGAGAGAGGCGAATCACCCCATCTGCCTCCGAGATCCCTCTAATCTAAAAAGCCAACCCACCTACTCTATTCCTGACGTATACAAAAGCCCACTTTGTGATTGGATCAACCAACAACAAAGAA
The DNA here is from genome assembly GCF_000151645.1 of Tuber melanosporum. Lineage (NCBI taxonomy): Eukaryota > Fungi > Ascomycota > Pezizomycetes > Pezizales > Tuberaceae > Tuber > Tuber melanosporum. Next base: position 24,130 of record NW_003298824.1, on the reverse strand, counting down.
GAGGAGTCATCTACCGGGCAGAAGCCCCAGGTGCCGCTCCTATGTTTGTTCAACCCAAAGCAGATGGTAAAAGAATCCGCCCTTTGGTTGACCTTATGTTACGGAACGAAAACACGGTTATGGACAGCTCCGCTATCCCAAACTAAACCCACATCCTAAATGCAGTTGGACGGGCTAGATTCCGAAGTAAGATTGACCTAAGCGATGCCTACTTCCAAAACAAGGTTAGGCCCAGCAAGCGAACGCTACAACAGTTTCAAAACGCCCTTCAGAAGTTTCATGAGCCGAGTTATGTTACAAGGTGATATGAATGCCCCTGCCACCTTTATGCGAATTATGGAAAACCTCCTGAGCGAATACCTCCACCATTTTGTTTGGGTCTACATTGACGATATTCTCATCTTCTCAAATACCGAAATAGAACAGGCCTACCATATAGGGTTGGTTTGTACCAAACTAAGGGAAGCTAAATTTTAAGCTAGCAGAAACAAATCAATTCTGTTTGCCGATAAACTCGATATCATAGGACATGTTATCGATGATGCAGGAATACACGCAGCTCCAGGAAAAATAGCTTGTTTAACAGAATGGTCAATACCCCGGAATCAAAAAGAACTCATCCGATTCCTCGCACTAGTCAACTATGTTTCCCAGTTCCTCCTACACCATGCCACTGTAACAGCGCCGCTCACAGACCTTACCGGAAATGCAGAATTTGTCTGGACCCACACTCATGACCAAGCCTTTACCAACATCAAGGAATTGATTAAAAACGCCAACGTTATCCAACCTATTGATCATAGTAAAGCAGAACCGATATGGTTGATTACTGATGCATCGGATGTTGGAGTTGGAGCATGGGTTGGGCAAGGGGCCTCCCATGAAACGGGAAGGCCGGTGGCATTACACAGCAGGAAGTTCACAAACTCACAGATGAACTATGGAACAACAGACAAGGAAGCCCTTGATGTGATTGATGCACTAGCCGCTTTCAACCACATCCTCATGGGAAATACCTTCACTATTGTTACCGATTACCAACCTCTCACTAACCTTAAAACAGAAAGGATACCTGGAAGAAGAAGAACAAGATGGATAGGCGAAATCAGCAAATACGATGCTAAAATTATCTACACCCCTGGAAGAACGAACTATTTAGCTGATGCCCTCTCCCGCCTATATGAGAATCAAGACATCGCAGACCCCCCTCTCGTTCATGACCACACAAGACAAAGCGAGGACAGCCCTGACGATACCTCCTATAAACAAGAACTATTGATGGCTACCACCAGCTCTGCCACTCCCTCCAACCCTTTCTCTTACACCATGTACAGTGCTGTCGGAACAGAACAAGGAAAGGACATTGATGAAGAATGGAAAGCCAATTGCATGCTCCACAGCACACCTCCTCACGAACTTGAACAAAGCAGACTCCACTGGTCCAACTGTTATCATGACACCTGCCCTTTTCACCAGACTGAGATCAAGTTCGGAAACAGATACCAGCGACTGTACTATATGCCTGCTGACGATTCCAAAGACACCAGCTTCGACATCATAGAAGGAGCAGAAGAGATGATCAATGAAGATGAATTGACCCAACCTCCTCATACCCTTAATCCTGTTCCAACACGATACTAAGGTCTTGAAGAACTCGAACAAGCAGCAGCCTACGTGGATGCAATATCCTATTTACACCTCCCACCGTCAGCCCCGCCATCGTCTTCTCCCATAATCGATTCACGACCGCTATATGGTGGACCATTACGAGTATATAACAATCAAACCATTGTATCGGTCATACCCCCTACTATTCCCTAGCATCGGCGTCAACTCTATGAAACCTTTGAGGAAGAGGAAGCCCCTATCGAACCAACAAGAGGATCCCTAATCGAGGATGAACGAGATGTTATATCAACCACAGAAGAACTAACCTCCTCTTTCCGAAGCCAAATGAGAGCAGGATACCGCCATGATCCGATTTACTTCAAAGCCAGCGATAGCTCCAGGCATGCAGACCTCGCCCCCTACAACAAATCAAATGGAATGGTCTATACCAGCACCTGTTAAGGTGAACATTGCCTATACATACCAAAGGGCCATAAGTTCAATGGAATGACTATTAGAGAATATGTCTTATCCGAGATTCACAACAAAGGACACCGCAGTGTGGACCACAACCTTCAATATGTGTCAGAATATGTTTACTAGCCTGAGATGCGTAAGGATTTCCGCGATTTCGTCAAACAATGTGAACTCTGCCAGGCAAACAAAGAGCCAACACAACTACCTGAAGGAAAAGCACAGACCCTCCAACTACCATGTGAAATATTCGAATCATATGCCATCGATTTTGCAGAACCATTCAACAAATCCGCTGGATATGATACCATCTTGGTAGCTGCGGACCAATTCTCTGGGTACACATGGCTCATACCAATAAAACTTACCTATTCCTCCAAAGACACCTGGAATAACCTCCAATGATACCTGTTTACCCCCCATGGGTACCCCTTATCTATTGTCAGTGATGCTGACCCCCGCTTTACCGCCAGATTCTGGAAGCAAACCTTGACCTCTCTCGCAATAAACCACATTATGGCTGCCCCTGGACATCATGAGACAAATGGCCAAGCAGAAAGAAAGATTCGCGAAGTTATGACCGGAATTACGAATATGATCAATGAACGACAAACCAACTGGGAACCATCCCTTGGTGAGCTCGCCGCATATATCAACGCTGGATTTTCAGATACCTTGGGGATGTCACCATACAAGGCAGTCTTTGGCCATCAATACCCCCTCCTACCTACAACACTATTTAAGAACTCCTCAGTCCCTGCCTCTGATGACCATCTAAACTGCCACCAAGCAATTCGGAACGATGCCTTCCAAGCTGTTAAGGCTGCCCGATTCCAAAGCACCACTACTGCCCAGAAACGACGACGCAAACATGTCCCCATCTCACCAGGAGACATGCTCATGGTACATGGTAACATGTTCATTACCAAGGTCGGACGCAGCAAGAAACTGCAACCCCGATGGCGCGGACCCTTCAAGGTCATATCCTTTGACGAGCATACAGAGAACTACACTGTCCAGATGGATGGACACATGTACCGCCCCAATACTGCAGTCTTTCACGCCTCAGCTGTCAAGCGATTCCATCCAAATGATGACTCCAAATTTCCTGGAAGAACCCACTCTCTGCCTGTACCTATCATCATAGATAAGAAGGATGAATGGGAAGTTGAAGAAATCAGAGACCACCGCCTTTGGCATGGACACGATCAGTTCCTAGTCAAATAGAAAGGATATCCGACGAGCGAAAACAGTTGGGAACCACTGGAAGGACTTGAGCACGCTATGGATATGGTGAACGGAGGGTAGAAGGACAACATGCTAAACGAATCCCTCCCCCCAACAATCAACTATATCACCATGTGTTGGACACCTACAATGCCAGAAACTGAGCGATGGTACGCAGAACTCGAAGCTAGACATGGATTTTAGGAACCACACTTGGAGTCTGAGTTCGCAATCAGCGATGAGGAGAATCAAGCTATGCAGCAGGCCCTCGACAACCTTATCTATTCACCAATCACCCTCCGAATACCATAACGATGTCAAACTATGTGGAGCTCAATGTGAGGCTGCGACGACAGGTTGTTGGACTGTTGTTGAACTGCGATGTTATCCAACTTGAAGGCTATTTCTAAATCCTCTGGATTGACTACTGTCCTGATTGCGATCATGCTTGGACTGACGTACAGCGCCAATCTGGTATTCGTGACTACTGTGATTTAGATTTCTTCGAGTCTAAATGTTTCCTTAGAGTTTCCTCTTTTCCCTGGAGTGACACTTATGATGAAGAGCTTTTAGCGGAAACTGAAGCCATGAGTTTCTCAGACTCCGCTTTTGATGATTATTAGGTTTTGTTTGTTTAAACAATTGTTTTGTTTTGCGGAATGTAACCGGTACGGGTACTTGCTTATTGGTTTTGTTTTATGTTTTGTTTTAAGTATCGCTTTGATACTTGGTTTGTTTTAAGTATCGTTTTGATACTTGGTTTGTTTTAAGTATTGTCTGATACTTGGTTTTGGTTTATGTTTTGTTTTAAGTATCGTCTGATACTTGGTATTGTTTTATGTTTTGTTTTAAGTGTCGTTTTGACACTTAAAGAGTTTTACCAAAGTGTATCGATTGATACCTTTCATTAAGTTTCGTTCATGTTATGATATGAACAGATTTGTGTATTTAAAGACCCCCTGTTTCTACGATAGAAAGGGCAGACTTCGACAGACAGTATTTCAATATACTTGGTTGAACGGTTACTTCTTTGTTCCCCAATACATCCTCGAAGCCTGCTTTAGTTCTCAGCTCTTGCCTCCTCTCTGGAAGAGCAGGCCACCTGCCAACTATTGTATCAACTACCGATAAGGTGATTAGCACTTTGCGAACACGTTACACTCGGAATATGTTTACTGGCCTGAAATGTGAAAGGACTTCCACGACTTCGCCAAACAATGCGAACTCTGCCAGGCAAATAAGAAGCGAACACAACTACCGGAAGGGAAAGCTCAGACCCTCCAACTACCATGTGAAATATTCGAATCCTTCGCCATCGATTTCGCTGGGCCATTCAACAAATCCGCCGGAGATGATTCCATCTTGGTAGTTGTGGATCGATTCTCTGGATACACATGGCTCATACCAATGAAGGTTACCGATTCTTCCAAAGACACCTGGAATAACCTCCAATGATACCTGTTTACCCCCCATGGATACCCCTTATCTATTGTCAGTGATGCTGATCCCCACTTTACCGCCAGATTCTAGAAGCAAACCTTGACCTCCCTCGGAATAAACCACATTATGGCTGCCCCTGGACACCATGAGACTAATGGCCAAGCAGAAAGAAAGATTCGCGCAGTCAAGACCGGAATCAGGAACATGATCAATGAACAGCAAACCAACTGGGAACCAGCCCTTATTGAGCTCGCTGCATATATCAATGCCGGATTTTCAGATACCTTGTGAATGTCACCATACAAGGCAGTCATTGGCCACCAATACTCCCTCCTACCTACAACACTATTTAAGAACTCCTCAGTCCCTGCCTCCGACGATCATCTAAACCGCTGTCAAGCAATTCGGAATGATGCCTTCCAGGCTGTTAAAGCTGCCCGATTCCGAAGCACCACTACTGCTGAGAAGCGACGATGCAAAGATGTGCCTATTCTACCAGGTGATATGCTCATGGTTCATGGAAACATCTTGATAACCAATGTTGGATGCAGCAAAAAACTACAACCCCGATGGCGAGGACCCTTCAAAGTCATATCCGTTGACGAGCATACAGAGAACTATACTGTCCAGTTGGATGGACGCATGTACTGTCGCAATACTGCAGTATTCCACACCTCTGCTGTTAAACAATTCCAGCCAAATGACGATTCCAAGTTCCTTGGAAGAAGCCACTCTCGACCCGCACCTATCATCATTGAGAAGAAAGACGAATGGAAGTTGAAGAAATCCGAGACCACCACCTTTAGCATGGAAATGATCAGTTTCTAGTCAAATGGAAAGGATACCCAACGAGTGAAAACAACTGGGAACCACTAGAAGGACTCGAGTACACTATGGATATGGTGAACGAATGGTGGAAAGACGACATACTAAACGAATCCCTTCCCCCAACAATCAATTATATCACCATGTGCGCGACACCCACGATGCTAGAAACTGAGCGATGGCATGCAGAACTCGAAGTTAGGGATGGATTTTGGGCACCATACTTTGAATCGGAATTGGAAAGTAGCGATGATGAAAATCAAGCTATGAAGCAGGCTCTCGACAACCTTATCTAGTCACCAATCACCATCCGAATACCATAACGATGTCAAACTATGTGGAGCTCAGTGTGAGGCTGCGACAACAGATTGTTGGACTGTGGTTGAACTGCGATGTTATCCAACTTGAAGACTACTTCGAAATCCTCTGGATAGACTACTGTCCTGATTGCGATCACACTTGGGTCGATGTACTGCGTGAATCTGGTATTCGTAACTACTGTGATTTACCTTTCTTTGCGTCTAAAGGTTTTCTTAAGATTTCCTCTTGCCCCTTGTAACGTGTTCGCAAGGTGCTAATCACGTTTACGGTAAAAGGTACGATATTTGGCAGGTGGCCTGCTCTTCCAGAGATGAGGCGAGAGCTGATAACTAAAGGAGGCTTCGAGGGCGTACAGAGGAACAAAGAAGTAACCGTTCAACCAAGTATATTGAAATACTGTCTGTCGAAGTCTGCCTTTTCTATCATAGAAACAGGGGGTCTTTAAATACACAAATCTGTTCATGTCTAGCATGAACGAAACTAATCAAAGGTATCAATCGATACACTTTGGTAAAACTCTTTAAGTATCAAAGTGATACTTAAAACAAAACATAAAACAAAACTAAGTATCAAACGATACTTAAAACAAACCAAGTATCAAAGCGATACTTAAAACAAAACATAAAACAAAACCAAGTATCAAACGATACTTAAAACAAACCAAGCATCAAAGCGATACTTAAAACAAAACATAAAACCAAACTAAGTATCAAACGATACTTAAAACAAACCAAGTATCAAAGCGATACTTAAAACAAACCAAGTACTAAAGCGATACTTAAAACAAACCAAGTAACCGAGTACTCGTACCGGTTACATTCCCCAAAACAAAACACCTGTTTAAACAAACAAAATCTAATAATCATCAAAAGTGGATTCCGAGAAACTCATGGCTTCAGTTTCTGCAAGAAATTCTACATCATAAGTATCACACCAGGGGCAAGAAGAAACCCTAAGGAAACACTTAGACTCGAAGAACTCTGAATCACAGTAGTCACGAATACCAGATTTGTGCTGTACATCAACCCAAGCATGATCACAATCAGGACAGTAGTCAATCCAGAGGATTTCGAAGTAGTCTTCAAGTTGGATAGTATCGCGGTTCAACAACAGTCCAACAACCTGTTGTCGCTGCCTCACATTGAGCTCCACATAGTTTGACATCGTTATGGTATTCGGATGGTGATTGGTGACTAGATAAGGTTGTCGAGGGCCTGCTCCATAGCTTGGTTTTCCTCATTGCTACGTTCGAACTCCGACTCAAAGTATGGTGCCCAAAACCCATCTCTAGCTTCGAGTTCTGCATGCCATCGCTCAGTTTCTGGCATTGTAGGTGTCCAACACATGGTGATATAATTGATTGTTGGAGGGAGGGATTCATTTGGTATGTTGCCTTTCCACCATTCGTTCACCATATCCATAGTGTGCTCAAGTCCTTCCAGTGGTTCCCAACTGTTTTTGCTCGTCGGATATCCTTTCCATTTGACTAGGAACTGATCATTTCCATGCCAAAGGTGGTGTTCTCGGATTTCTTCAACTTCCCATTCATCCTTCTTATCGATGATGATAGGTTCAGGCCGAGAGTGGGTCCTTCCAGGAAACTTGGAGTCATTATTTGGATGGAATCGCTTCACGGTTCAGGCGTGGAAGACTGCAGTATTGCGGCGGTACATGCCTCTATCCATCTGGACAGTGTAGTTCTCCGTTTGCTCGTCAAAGGATATGACTCTCAAGGGTCTGCGCCATCGGGGTTGTAGTTTCTTGCTGCGTCCGACATTGGTAATGAACATGTTACCATGTACCATGAGCATATCTCCTGGTGAGATGGGGACATGTTTGAGTCGTCGTTTCTGGGCAGTAGTGGTGCTTCGGAATTGGGCAGCCTTCACAGCTTGGAAGGCATTGTTCCGAATCGCTTGGTGGCGGTTTAGATGGTCATCAGAGGCTGGGACTGAGGAGTTCTTGAATAGAGTTGTAGGTAAGAGAGGATATTGGCAGCCAAAAACTGCCTTGTATGGTGACATCCCCAAGGTATCTGAAAATCCGGCGTTGATATATGCAGCCAGCTCAACAAGGGCTGGTTCCCAATTAGTTTGTCGTTCATTGATCATATTTCTAATTCCGGTCTTAACTTCGTGAATCTTTCTCTCTGCTTGGCCATTCGTCTCATGATGTCCAGGGGCAGCCATGATGTGGTTTATTCCTAGAGAGGTCAAGGTTTGCTTCCAGAATCTGGCGGTAAAGCGGGGATCAGCATCACTGACAATAGATAAGGGGTACCCGTGGGGGGTAAACAGGTATCGTTGTAGGTTATTCCAGGTGTCTTTGGAGGAGTCGGTAATCTTCATTGGTATTAACCAGGTGTATCCAGAGAATCGATCCACAGCTACCAAGATGGTGTCAAATCCAGTGGATTGGTTGAATGGTCCTGCGAAATCGATGGCATATGATTCACATATTTCACATGGTAGTTGGAGGGTCTGTGCCTTTCCTTCAGGTAGTTGTGTACGCTCCTTGTTTGCCTGGCAGAGTTCACATTGCTTGACGAAATCACGGAAATCTTTGCGCATCTCAGCCCAGTAAACATATTCAGAAGCATATTGAAGGTTGCGGTCCGCGCTATGGTGTACCTTGTTGTGGATTTCAGATATGACATATTCTCTAATTGTCATTCGGTTGAACATATGGCCTTTTGGTATGTATAGGCAATGTTCACCATAACGGGTGCTGGTAAAAACCATTCCGTTGGATATGTTGTAGGGGGTGAGGTCTCCATGCCTGCAGCTATCCATGGCTTTGAAGTAAATCGGGTCATGGCGATATCCTGCTATCATTTGGCTTCGCAATGAGGAGGTTAATTCTTCTGTGGTTGATCTAACATCTCGTTCATCCTCGATTAGGGATCCTCTTGTTGCTTCAATAGGGGCTTCCTCTTCCTCAAAGCCTTCGTAGAGTTGACGCCGATGCTTGGGAATAGTAGGGGGTATGACCGAGACAATGGTTTCATTGTTGTATACTCGTAAGGGTCCACCATATAGTGGTCGTGAATCGATTATAGGAGGAGAGGATGGCAGGGCTGACTGTGGGGGTTGTAAATAGGACATTGCATCCACGTAGGCTGCTGCTTGTTCGAGTTCTTCAAGACCTTGGTATCGTGTTGGAACAGGATTAAAGGTATGAGGAGGTTGGGTCGATTCATCTTCATTGATCATCTCATCTGCTCCTTCTATGGAGTCGAAGCTGGTGTCTTTGGAATCATCAGCAGGGATATAGTATCATCGCTGGTATCTGTTGCCGACCTTGATCTCAGTCTGGTGAAAAGGGCAGGTGACATGATAACAGTGAGACCAGTGGAGTCTGCTTTGTTCAAGTTCGTGAGGAGGTGTGCTGCGGAGCGTGCAATTGTCTTTCCATTCTTCATTAATGTCCTTTCCTCGTTCTGTTTCGGCAGCACTGTACATGGTGTAAGAGAAAGGATTGGTAGGAGTGGCAGAGCTGGTGGTAGCCATCGATGGTTCTTGTTCATAAGAGGTGTCATCGGGGCTGTCCTCGCCTTGTCTTGTGTGGTCGTGAACAAGGAGAGGGTTTGCAAGGTCTTGATTCTCGTATAGGCTGGAGAGAGCATCAGCTAAATAGTTCGTTCTTCCAGGGGTATAGATGATTTTTGCATTGTATTTCCTGATCTCGCCTATCCATCTTGTTCTTCTTCTTCCCCGTATCTTTTCTGTTTTAAGATTAGTGAGAGGTTGGTGGTCGGTAACAATAGTGAAGGTATTGCCCGTCAGGATGTGATTGAAAGCGGCGAGAGCATCAATCACAGCAAGGGCTTCCTTGTCTGTTGTTCCATAGTTCATCTGTGAGTTAGTGAACTTTCTGCTGTGTAATGCCGCCGGCCTTGCCGTTTCAGGGGAGGCCCCTTGCCCAACCCATGCTCCAACTCCAACATCCGATGCATCAGTAATCAACCATATCGGTTCTGGTTTACTATAGTCAATAGGTTGAATAAAGTTGGCGTTTTTAATCAAATCCTTGATGTTGGTAAAGGCTTGGTCATGAGTGTGGGTCCAGGCAAATTCTGCATTGCCGGTAAGGTCTGTGAGCGGCGCTGTCACAGTGGGGTAGTGTGGGAAAAACTGGGAAATGTAGTTGACTAGTCCTAGGAATCGCATGAGTTCTTTTTGATTCTGGGGTGTTGACCATTCCGTTAAACAGGCTATTTTTCCTGGGGCTGCGTATATTCCTTCATCATCTATAACATGACCTAGAATATCGAGTTTGTCTGCAAACAGGATTGATTTGTTTTTGCTAGGGTAGAATTTAGCTTTCCTTAGTTTGGTACAAACCAATCCTATGTGGTAAGCATGTTCTATTTCGGTGTTTGAGAAGATGAGAATATCATCAATGTAGACCCAAACAAAATGGTGGAGGTATTCGCTTAGGAGGTTCTCCATAATTCGCATAAAGGTGGCGGGCGCATTCATATCACCTTGTAACATAACTCGGCTAATGAAACTTCCGAAGGGTGTTTTGAAACTGTTGTAGCGTTCGCTTTCTGGGTCTAACCTTGTTTGGAAGTAGGCATCGCTTAGGTCAATCTTATTTCGGAATCTAGCCTGTCCAACTGCATTTAGGATCTGGGTTTGGTTTGGGATAGCGGAGCTGTCCATAACCGTGTTTTCATTCCGTAGTTTGAGATCAACCAAGGGGCGGATTCTTTTGCCATCTGCTTTGGGTTGAACAAACATAGGAGCGGCACCAGGGGCTTCTGCCCGGTAGATAACTCCTCTTCTTTGTTGTTGGTTGATCCAATTACAAAGTGGGCTTTTGTATGCGTCAGGAATAGAGTAGGTGGGTTGGTTCTTGAGATTGGAGCGGTCTCGAAGGCGGATGTGGTGATTCACCTCTCTCATAGGTGGTAGTTCTTCGGGTATTTGATCAGGGAAAACATAAGAATACTCACCCAATAGTCGTTTGGCAGTTGTTTCACAGACTGCGGCTCGGTATTTTCCGCTTGTTGGCTTGCATGAGACTCTGACCTTCTGATCTGGGAAATCGATAGTTGATTCCCCACACCTGATTATAGCTTTGTGACGATTCAGGAATGGCATGCCTATTAGGGCATCGTATTTGGCTAAATTTCCAACCAGCATTTCCTGGGGGGGTAGGACTGCAGAACCAAGTCGAATGGTCGCACTACATGTTTTATGGCTTGTGGATCGTGATCCTTTTACTGCCATATTGACTGGTATGGTTTGGTTAAGGTCTCGGGTAGGGAGTCCATGGACAGAGACAAAGGCATTACTGATCATATCTCTTCCGGTTGCACCAGTGTCGAATAGGACTCGAGCCTTTTTGCCATTGATCAGGATAGTGCCTTCTAGAGCGGTGTGTGTTTTGAATGTAGCTGGAGGTCGAACACTGTTGCATTCCATATCGATATATCCAATATGGATCTCTTCATATTCACTGGATGGAGCGTAATCGCTTTCAATATTGTTGGCCGACGCCTCTTTTTTTATAGCCTTTCCTTTTCCTTTCTTCATAGGACAGTTTTTTGCCATGTGCGCTGTTTTTCCACATTCAAAGCATTCTCTCTTTTGCCGTCTCGATTCTTTGGAGGATTTTGTTTTCTTCTTCAAAACTCAGGGGGTATCGTCTTCAGAGTTGCTGGAGGCTTTGTGTCGTGGCTGGCTGTTCCCATTAGAGGATGTCTGTGTTTTGTAGGCCTTGGTCTCATGGAGAATGGCGTCCTTTCGTTCTGCTCTAGCAATTATTACTGCAATATCATCGCCGTCTTCCTCGCGTGGTTCTACCTCTCACCGGAGGGTAGGGTGCATAGTGTTGTAGAATCGTCACTTCAGGATGTATTTGGAGATACTTCCTCTCTCCATTCGGTCCTTATACATTATTAGGTCCGTAACCACATCGGTGATTCGCTTGACATGTGTTCTGTTAACTTGCTGGAGCTGGTTGAATTTGTTGTATAGGAGGTCGTTGGTTATAGAGGATTGGAATCGTCCTTTCAAGTAATCGAGAACTGTAGATCCTCTTAATTTTACATTCCCGCCGAAGTCCTTATAGCATTGGTGGTATGCGTCGGTTGCCTTTCCTTCACAGAATGATCCAATGATAAGTCCGGTTGTAGGGTCTTCCACATCTTTTCCTTGTAAGAGTAGGAAGTGTGAGAGTTCTGTGGCCCATCGTTCAAAAGCTTCAGGTGTGAGGTCTTTCCCTTCGCCTGTGAACTTCGGTGGGAGGTGAAGTTTAAACTTAGGGGGTTCAAATGCTGCGGGTACCTCTTCTTCTTCAGGCCTTGCCTGAAATTTCCCTCCTCCAGAAGGCCCTCCTCCTGTGCTAGCCATATCTGAATCGCTACTAGATTCGGGGTCGATTGGAGGTTCAAAGGAAGGCTTCTTTGCTGGAGTAGATCGGAATTCTCCTGGAGGTTGTGTATCTTCCGTGTTTTCTGGATCGCCGGGCTCCTTAGCAGAGCGCCGGGATTGTTTCTTCCTTGTAAGCTCTTGCCGTGGTATTTGCTTCCCACTCCTGGTCGTCAAAGACTCTATCTTTGGTTTGAGATGAAGCCGAATATACTGAAATTCGTGAAACCGCTTCTCTCCGCTAGCGTTCTGAGCTGGATATCGATGGGTTGATCAGGCCTAAATCCGGGGACAGGTTCTTAACCACTTGCTGAGGTTAAAAAAATGTAACGTGTTCGCAAGATGCTAATCACGTTTACGGTAAAAGGTACGATAGTTGGCAGGTGGCCTGCTCTTCCAGAGAGGAGGCGAGAGCTGATAACTAAAGAAGGCTTCGAGGGCGTACTGAGGAACAAAGAAGTAACCATTGAACCAAGTATATTGAAATACTGTCTGTCGAAGTCTGCCTTTTCTATCATAGAAACAGGCGGTCTTTAAATACACAAATCTGTTCATGTCTAGCATGAACGAAACTAATGAAAGGTATCAATCGATACACTTTGGAAAAACTCTTTAAGTAACAAAGCGATACTTAAAACAAAACATAAAACAAAACTAAGTATCAAACGATACTTAAAACAAACCAAGTATCAAAGCGATACTTAAAACAAAACATAAAACAAAACCAAGTGTCAAACGATACTTAAAACAAACCAAGTATCAAAGCGAGACTTAAAACAAACCAAGTATTAAAGCGATACTTAAAACAAACCAAGTAACCGAGTACTCGTACCGGTTACACCCCTGGTGCGACACCTATGATGAAGAATTTTTAGCGGAAACGGTAACC